>NC_087436.1:24146146-24448480 GCF_036321535.1 Camelus dromedarius
TTACTGCCGACGTCATAACTGGTATTTCCTGTGTGCTACCTCTAGTTAGAATATTTTTCACAGCAGGGTTCTTTTTACCTTGCTTTCACCTCCTGTATGAGAATGTTGGAGGCTGAAGCTCCTCACCGCCTTGGGATAGGTGGGAAGATCTAGGACTTTCCTCTTTCGAGAAGAGATGGGGTTGCCCAGCTTTCCAACAGTGACTTTGAAACCGTGTCAGCTTCGGAGATGAAGAGTGGCCGTATGAATTTCTCTAGCACTTAGAGGAATTCAGAGCCGCGGAAGGACCAGCTCTTTTCATACCACTTGATTGGGTAATACAAATGGATTTAGCCACGGCAGGCTCTCGGATTCTGTGGGACACAGCAGGACTTACTAAATCCCTGACGTTGGTGATGAGCTGAAGCTTCCTAAACCTTGGGATTCCTTCAGGAAAGGACATGTCTAAGCTGATGGTTGAAGGGTGAGCTCAGGGATTGGCTTGTGACCTGGAATCCCTTTTCTGTAGGTGGAGTGAGCTGCTTTAAAAAATATTAACAGATCCTCAGGCTCTCAATTATCTGAATTATCTGATATAAGGAGGCATGAGGAGGGCAATAAAAACCTATCAGAGAGCTTCTATACATTTTTATTTTAATTCTCTTTCCCATTGTCCCCAACTCCACGTCCTACCTCTTTTTAGCAGAACTTGACTTATAAACTGTACATTTTATTTTATTTTAAAAAGTTTTTTAATGGAGGTTTTAGGGGATTAATTATACTTTTATTTATTTTATTTAAAAAAAATTTTTTAACAGAGGTGCTGGGGATTAAACCCAGGGTCTCGTGCATGCTGAGCACACACTTTACCACTGAGCTATACCCTCCCTGCTTCCCAAACTGTACAATTTAAATGGTCAAATACTCTATTTCCTTTCTTCTGCCCTGGTGGATGCCTGAGTCCCGTAGAGCCTTCTTACTGGATGGGTATCAGTGCTTGCTTTTCTCACGATCCCCATAACCTGTCCAGAGGGAAACTTTTCCTGCCTCATTTCCACAGAAGTTTATTTATAGCTCGTTTTTCTAGAAAGTGTCACTATTTACCTCATGCTGCAGTTATTCCTTTATTCACTCAACAAGTATATATTTATATAAAAGTCTTATTTCCCCTACAGGGGAGAGGTTTCCTTGGGGGTAGAATCTGTGTCTGTTTCATCTTCTACGCTTCACAGCACTTTCCCTTAATTTGGTACTAAAAAAAAAAAGTCTTGCTGAATGAGTATGGGGGTGAAAAAGAGGGTAGAATTCACACACACGCGGGCACATGCACACACACACAGGCTCATGCTTTAAGTCTGGTAGTTTGATGAGGAATGAGCCCTTAGGTGGCAGAGTGGGGCCTGAGACTTTCCAAGCACCTCCCTCCCTCTGTCAAGCCAGTCACTCTGGCCCCGACCAGTTTCATCCAGTCCCCTCAGTGTGCCATGCAGATGCAGGGATTTGCATGTGGGTCATGACCAGGGAAAGCACTAGGTCAGGCTGAAGCACTAGGCCAGTAGCTACCTATGGAACAGAAAGAAATTCATTGACTCTCTTTTCTTTCTGAGGCACTAATTCGCTAATTTTTAAACCTACCCCTCTAACACCATGGCTTAGGTCCAATGACAGACTCAGAGAGTAATGGTATCAGCAAGGACCTGAAAAGGTCACTCTTGTTAGCTTCTCCAGATGGATGAGGGCTGATATCTTGAGGGGAGAAGGTCAGCATCACTGCTTTTATGACACGTGATGAAGCCATTTGGTGACAGATTCTCAAAGGTCATCGTCACCTTCTTCCTTAAGCCCAGGAATGATCATGTTATGAAACATCTGCTGAAAGGATTTGCGGAAAAATTAGTGAAAGTCTCATGACTGAAATAAAAGCTGGGGTATCTATTAGGTCTTTCTAAGAGGGGTGCGGGACTTGGCCATGGAGAAGTCACTGTCTCTCCTTGACGCGGCAGCTTAGTTTACATTGCTGTGTTAATTTTTCTCCCTATTACTCTCCCCGTTTTTAGTGTCTGATGTATTGGGTAAAATAAAGTGGGCACTCAGTGCTTTTACTGCCAGACCGAAGGCTTTAGTCTGGAAAACTTCCTCCAAAAAGACCAAAATCAAGGTTTTGAAATAATAATTGAGGAAACAAAATTTCTGTTAGAGGGTTGTGTTTTTTTGGTTTTTGGGTTTTTTTTTTTTTTTGGTGTGGGGAGGTAGTTAGGTTTATTTATATATTTATTTCTTAAGTGGTTGTACTGGGGATTGAACCCAGCACCTTGTGCATGCTAAGCATGCATTGTACCACTGAGCTATACCCTCCGCCTCGAGTTTTTTAAAAGTTGTTCGAGCCTGTAGTACTGACTTACATGCTGATCAGGGGGTTTGTTTGCAAAATCAAAAAGTGTAAGTGACACTTTTTGTCACTTAGAAGACCTGAGGCCTGAGGCATTCTAATCTTATATAAAACCTGAACCTGGATGTGTGATTTTTTTTTAACCCACTTTATGGAGGCCTCATGATTCACATCTAAAAAAGCTGTATATATTTAACAACTTGATGTATTTGGAGTTAAGTACATGTTCATGAAACTATCACCACAATCTGGTGCCATAAACTGGGTGTGTGATTTATGAGATTTTAAAACAAATACCAATTTAGGTTAAGAAAACTCTCGAATCAACTTTCCCCCTTACATAGAACATGATAAATCTGAATAAGAATTTTAATTATTCAGATGACCAGGAAAAATGGGCTGGCAAAACAGAAGTAGAATATTTCATTTTCTTTTTAAATTATATGTATAGCAAATACTTGGTAGAATAAAGAACTTTAAGAAATACAGAAATGTAAAAAGTGAACCTGCTCCCTTATTTTTTGACCCCCACCCTCATGTCACAGAGGTGAACCGCTGTTGGCAGAGAATTCAAGCATCTTAATTAAATACATTCAAGGTAAAATAAAGAACTATCTAATTTCTAAATCAGTTCAAATAGCCAAAATGTAAATTTTTACCTTTTACTCCCATCTCAGCTTCAGAAGCTTCAGAATGTTTGCTAGTTTTGAGATCTTAACCAATAGTTGGCTCGTCTTCCCTTAAGTTACAACCAGCTTATTATGTTGGAAACCTCAAGTCAGACCACTCATCTTTTACCATATAGTTTATCCCACAAATGAGGAATGAATGAGAAAATTGACCTGATTTTTAAAAAATTATCTTTTCAAGCAGTTACTGTCTCCCACCCCCTTTTTTTTAAAGAAAGAAGATTGCCCCAAGATTAGGTAATTGAGACTTACTCTCATCTACTCTGGTCCTGAGATAAAAGCATTTGTGCCATGAGGAGAAAACTTTGGAGACTTGGCTGGTGTGGCTCTGCAGCCTCTCTGGCACCAGTGGTGGAGTACTGTGGGGTATGACAGCATGTTTAGTGTGCAGAATACTTCAGTATACACATCTCTAATTTTTACACTCATCCCAGGTTCTGGATTTTCATGTTAATGTATTTTTTTCCCTTAATTGTTCTTATTTCAACCAAAATTTGTGGATGTAAAGACAATTTAGCAGGACTTCTTGAAATCTTAGAATGGTAAGGAGAGGTATTTCATTGCTGATTTCTTTGGGCTGTGTAATATTAGGGCGTCGTGTGGTTTTTAGCCTGATTATGAGATAGAGATAAGTGAATTCATTTTTTTCTTTAATATTATTGATACTTCCTCTTACCATGCCAGTTAAATTTCAAAGTATTATTTGCTACCCCACAACTCCATTCTCCTCTGCCCACGTCATTTCTGACATTGATTTGTTACACTAATGAGTCTGGCTAAGAGGGCTGCTTGTAGTGGATGGTTGACCAGATAACCTTAGTGAAGCTGCCCATCTGATGAGCTACTGGGAGGGCTGATTTTTTTTCAGGTGATGGGTCTGTGCAGGAGTCCTTGTGTTTGGTTTTTAGAAAGTGCTTGCTCTCATTTCAGAGAAGTTGAAGTTGGAATGGATTTCTGAAGTCATGTATTCCAACCTCCCACACAAGGCAAAAGTGCCTTCTAGGTTGCTGATAGTCATTCAGCTTTTGTTGGAAGCAGGTTCAACACGTATATTCAACTGTATTCTAAGGAACAGTTCTGAGTGAGGCAAACATTTTTGTGATGTGTGAGAAGAAAAGGAGTAGGGACGAGATGGATAGCTTTGAATACCTACCATTTGCTCTACACTGGACACGAAGCCTTCATAACCATCTGTGAAGTAGGTTTTATAATCCTTTTTTTACTAATGAAGAAACTAAGGCACAAGGAGATTAAATAACTTGCCCCGGGTCACCTCGCTGGTAAGAGCCGGAGCTGCGAGTCACACCCAGGTAAGTTCAGTTCCAGAGCCACCTGACTTCTCACCACATCTGCCACCTTCCTCTAATAGGTAGCAAGGAGATCGCTCTGATCCTGACTGCCTTTCTTCCATGCTTTCATTTCACCTGAGGTCACTCATTAGCTATAATTGCAAAAAGTTGAAAGGAGTCCTGGGCTGAAGTCAGTTACTCTCCTGTGGGAGTGTGAACAACTTGGTGGAAGCTTGGCAGATTGATGGGAGGTTTTTCCTGAGGAATCAGCTCAGAAGAGCCCTAATCTAGCAGGCCTCCCTGAACTTATTTCCTCATTTGAAAATTGAGGATAATTGTATCTACTTCTCCAAGTTGATGTGAAGATTGAATGAGAAAACCTGTTAAGGCCTCGAGTGGAGGATACCTCACAGGAAAGCCTGCTTTTTTTTTCTATTACTCTGTATCTGCATTTTTTACAGCTTTATTAAGATATCATCGACATATAACATATGTAGGTTTAAGGTGTACAGCGTGATTTGATACAGGTATATATTGTGAAATGATTACCACAATTACACCTTCATTCCCTCACGTCATTGCCTTTGTGTGTGCAGTGATGAGATTTAAGATCTCCTGTCTTAACAACTTTCAAATATAAAAAGTATTGTTATTTATACTCACTATGCTATACATTCTCAGAACTTACTCATCTTATAACTGGAAGTTTGTACCTGTGACCAACATCTCGTTTCCCCCACCCTCCAGCCCCTGGCAACCACCACTCTACTCTCTGATTCCAGGAATTAGACGTTTTTAGATTCCACATGTAAGTGGGCGCATACAGTATTTATCTTTGTTTGACTTCTTTCACTTAGCGTAATGCCCTCAAAGTCAAGGATGGAATATTATTATTATCACTATTATATTTTATTACTGCTGTTTCTAGTATTACCAGTTGGTAACAGTGGCCATCAGGGTTTTCTCAGGGTTTACTTTTAGAGGGCAAAACGGAATTTCACTAATTGCTCTTCAAATATTTTACTATTATCCTGGGCCTTTATAACAATCAGATCCTACAGACTCATACGTCTTTTATTAAAGGATAAACCGCTGTGACGACACTGCACTATATGACACGGAAGCATGACAGTGCTCCAGTCAGTGTGCACATCACACCTTGGAAGAAGTCAAAGTTTCTGGTTGCAGGGAGCCCTAGCAGGTAGTTTGGGTTTGTTATCGATGTCCTTCTTCAGTTAGTTTTCCCTATTTTAAGAGATAATGTATAATGTTCTATATAATATATAATGTTCTATGTTAATTATATCTCAATTTTTTTTTAAAAAGAGATATATTGTCATACAAGTAGTTCCTAAAACAATGTTTTAATGCTAAGAGTCACAATTTAATTTGGTTAGAGATGGAAATTTAAAGTAGAATTATCTTTCATTTAAAATTTCCCTTCTGAGTCTACATCTGACAAAAGGAAGGGAACACAGTGAGGGGAAGGAGTAGAGTTTATGCTTCATGAGGCAGAAAGCTCAAAACCTTCTAGAGCCTAAAATATAAAGGAAAGCAGGGGCTGTTTCATTTCCTAAGAACACTTTTGTGTATTCAGGTATTAAAGGGAATTTTTAAATGAAAATATTTGCATAGAATGCAGATGTTATCAGTCTAGGTAAACAATTATAAAATTTTTTCATTTCTTTGTCAGTCAGATTTTCTAATTAAATTTAATACTGGAAATTTAAGTACAAGAGCTTTGGTAGAACAGATGAAAATGGTCTGTGTGTATATGGGAAGAAAGAACTTTAATTAAAATTGATCTTTAAATTTTCTCCATGTTTTTGAGTTACTTGATTCAGATGCTGGTACTGGAAAAATCAAACCATTTTTGTAGCTTCTTAACATACTAAAGAATCTGCCAAGATGTTGAAAGGGACTTTAAGAAAATACAAATCAAGAACATTGTGTATAGCATGATCCCATTTTTGTTAAAATAACCACCATAAGAGGTGGGAAGAATGCCTGATATACAAATAAGAACAAGTCTTAAATGGTATATGCCAGGTTGGGCAAGAGTACTGGGAATTTCCACTTTCTACATCTTTGTAGTGTTTGACTTGTGTTTTGTGTTTTTGTTTGTTCCTTTTACATATTACTTTTTTTTTTACTTAAAAAAGCATTTAGTCCATCCTTCACCCAGACAGAGAGAATTGTTCCTGCTTGTTTTATTTTTTTAAGCAGATGTAGAGCAGTGTTGTAAATTTCTGCCTATTCCAGTGTCTCATAACTATTTCCCTGATGCTGCTGTTTGAAGCCCAGTTTCTCAGTAGAAAACTCACCACCATATACATGAATGTACATGCTTAATATTAATAGCTGTTGTTTATTCGAGCAATCACCATGTCCCAGATCATTTTCTAAGCCCCTGATATATATTAACCCATGTAATCCTTAATAACTGTATTAGTAGCTGCAGTTTACAAATGGAGAAATACAGCATCGAGTTTATGACACTTCCCCAACTTGCAGGCTGCATGCGCACATACTTCATATAGAGAATCCTCCCTGCACTTGAGGAAATTGTTAAATCTTTGTGTTCCCTCTAAATCTTCTCTTAAAGCAAGATTATCCCAGTTCCCAGTTCCACTCTTTCATTTAGGAAATGCCACTTGCAGATATGCTATGTTTATTACGTGTTAGGGGAGGAATACAGAATGCCTGATTTGTTCCTATGAAAGGGCTTAACAATTGAGTTAGAGAAAAAGGACGTGTAAGCTCACCGTGGATAAAGACATGGCACATACTCGCCCATGACTAGGCTCCAGTGATGCTAGTTGCAGAAGTCAAGGGAGACTCTGGGAAGTCGGGCTCCGTGCAGGGGATGGGTAGGCTCTGAGGAGGCCTGCCATGAACCCACTTCCTCCAGAACACAAGTCCCCACCCAATATCAGCAAGAAAGATCAGAAACCTATTTTCTACATAGTTATTTCTCAGATATGACCAGATAGTAACAGTTGAGTGGCTACAAAATAGTGCCATTTTCTCATAGTTGATTTCTTTTTTGAATAGAAAAAGGCCAGAGGTTGGAGAATATTCATTGTTTTCCAAAAGTTGTTTTGTTTTATATGAAAAAAAAAAGGAAAAAAGAAAATATGATCCGTAACTTTTTTTTCTCCTGAGTGTGTCCTCAGGAGCTTAAGTTTGGTCAAATATGTTTTAAGAGAAGAGGCAGGGAGACCGTGGTTTGGAAGCTACGATTCGTAGAGGTGTGCTCTGAGCCAGTGAGTAAACCAGTGTGAACAGAGGGTTCCAGAGCAGGAGTCAGCAAACTTTCTGCAGAGGGTGAGGCAGTAAATATTTTAGGCTTTGGGGGCCACATACGGCCTCTGTTGCAACTCTTCAACTCTGCTGTTGTCATGTGAAAGCCGCCACAGAGGATACGGAAAGGAATGTTCGTGGCTGTGTTCCAGTAAAACTGTATTTACAAAAACAGGCAGCAGGCCCTGGTTTGCCAACCTCCTTTGGAGGAAAAAGAAAGGTAGTGCCTTTAACACCCGGCTAAGAAGCTTTTAATTTCCTCAGTGACAAAAAGATTTTAAAGCCTTGTCATTGGTATTGCTCAGGAGACCTCAGTTCATGTGCTAGCATGACCCTTTGCTGTCATCAGATTCCATCCAAGCTCCCAAAAAAATTTTCCAAGGAAGTTAAGCTGTTTCCCCAGGCAGGTGCTGGACAATAATGCAGGAAGTTTTGCTCTCCAAACCCCAAGAATTTGCATTTGTGTACCTTATGTCAGTTGAGCTAAGAGGGGAATAGCAGTTTGTTCTCTGGATTGTGATACTAACAAGGTGGGCTCTGCTGTAGGGGAGGGTGGGACAAGCTACTGGGTACGGTTGCAGGGAAATGTGTGCAAATCCATACGATCGTTTAACTGATTCGCCAGACTCATGCCTTGTAGATTTGATCATAAACCTGAGAAATATTGGCAGACCAGTCTGTTAGGGGATAATTCTGTCCAAACATACACAGTAACATTTTGCGTGCTGCTGAGAATTCAAAGTCAATAAGGTCGCCAGGTTTAGCAACTAAAAATCCAGGGCACCCAGTTAAAATGGTATTTCAGATAAGTAACAAAAAAATCTTAAAAAAAACCATGTCCCATTCAATACTGGGGACACACTCATGCTAAAAGCTTATGTGTTGTTTATCTGAAATTCAAACTTAACTAAGCATCTGGTATTTTATTTGGCGATCCCCAAAATGCAGAGAGGCGATTAAATCGGTTTTCACACTGTATATTGCATCATGTCAGTTGATTAGTTATCCTTCACCAAGGTTGTCCTTCCTTTTTTTTTTCATTGAGGAGTCTAATGACATCGAATCTCATTAATTCCGACCTCCTAGATTTAGAATTTTGATTATTGATGCAAAGGCTACGCTAAAGTGCACTTTATTCTCTTCATGAATTTACTAGGCCGATTTATCATGGATCGTACAAACAAAACTGAAAGAGAACTATTTATCTCCTTGGGAGACGACAAATAGTGTAATTACAATGTAATCAGAGGCTACCATTTTTTAGACTGTGCTTTTCATTTAATAATTACAGATATTCTATCATTCATTACAGCAAGACAAGACTTTTCTAGGCAGAGCCAGGTGCGGCCACCTCGGTCCCCACAGCCCCCTTTGGGTCCCACCTGTCCCCAGTACATGTCTCTTGTTTTTCTGTTTGTTTTGTTCGTCATGCTCTCTGGATCCTCACACGATGCTCGCTACTTGAAGTCATTCTGTAAATGTTTGTTAGTGAATTAACGAATGAGCGCTATCTGCACATGTTAAAATAATCAGATTGTCTTTGTTGCTAAACATCTTAGGTTTTAAATTTAAGAGTAATTTGAGCTGGTCTTTTATTCCAAATTTCAACTCATGAAGGGAATTTTTTGGTCAAGTTAGTTTCACTGCATAATGGCCTCTGTGAGGTGGACACTGAAAAAAATGTTATCGAAATTCCAAAAGTGTTTTATGAGGGGAGAGAGAGTAGTTCTTATAAAATCACCATGAGCAGTTCTGTGAGCTTTCTTCTGTTCTAGGACCATGGGTATCAAACTTTATCAAGCTGCTAATGATATCAGCAAGCTTTAGCCTGCCGTCTTAAGTACTTGCGCCATTTCCCTTGAGATCACAGACATACTTCAGTAAATCCCCATATATCTTCCAAAGAGATGGAAGGAGATACTTTTGATTGGATACCAAGTATGACTGTCACTGATAAATAATGCGTTAATGGCTTAAGACAAATATGCAGACATCTACACATTCTAAGCCACATTTGTATTTTTAGAGACCACTCTGTGCAAGCCATCTGAAAGACCCTTGAAAACTGCTGGTGAATTCTGGACCACTCTTGGGGGAAACTAAGCATGGGTGGTTTATATGCGGAAAGGGTAACACCAGGATTTCTACTGCCCGGTATTGGTCGGCATCTAGCTTTGGAAACTTCTTTAGATGAGGCTTATTCTCAGTTTCCACCTGTGGCTTCTTTCTTCTCTGTTTCCTCCAGCAGAGAAATAGGGTTCATAGGAACCAGGAGATGAGGAGTTAAATCTCCCTCTCTGTTTCTAAGCCTACCCTTATCTCAGGAGTATTCTTCCTAGCAATCTTGGAGAATTCAGAGGATGCACTGCATACAGGTCAGCACTGAAACAACAGCTGGGCACGCAGTTCCTTGGATGTGATCCTTTTTTTCCGAGGCTTGAGTCACAGTCTGACTATTCCCTTTTGTTCTCCCTTCTCTCACAGCACCCTGGAGGGATATTATGTGGACGATGCCCTGCAGGGCCAAGGAGTTTACACTTACGAGGATGGGGGAGTTCTCCAGGGCACGTATGTAGATGGAGAGCTGAACGGACCGGCCCAGGAGTACGACACAGATGGGAGACTGATCTTCAAGGGGCAATATAAAGATAACATTCGGCATGGAGTGTGCTGGATATATTACCCAGTAAGCCTCGTGACTGTTCGTTTTGCTGGAAAGTAACATGTTTTCAGACAGTGCTTTGAGTCTGCGCAATGAAGAGTAAAATGTATTCTCTATGTTAGAAAATGTGAGGCTGTGAAATTTGAGAGTCACTGTAGCTGAAGCCAGCAGCTTAGGAGGGATGTCCTCTCACTGTTTTCACTATGGACTTAGATTGTTGCCCTTCGATCTGTTACGAATTCCTCCTCACAGTGGTTTTGGAAAGGAATGATTGGTCATGATTAGAACAAACTGGGACACATTGGTTTTACAGTACCACTGATAAAGATAAAAAACGATATTGCTTTTTAAAAATATTCCTTACAGCTGGCAGAAAGTTTCATTGTTGCAGTTAATTTTATTCTTTCTCATATGTAAGAACAAATGCAGCAATTTCTCATCTTTTTGGACTTATTACACTGTTGTTACTTCGTTTTACAACCTTATTTCCTACTTTATAAGGTGCTTTCTTGTTAAATTGCTTAAATTAAGGTGATTAAAATTAACTTGCCTTTGAGTATTAAATAACACTTTATGATCTTCCTGGAGATGACTAGAGCAAAAAGATGTGGCAAAACCCCTAGTTGGGAATTAAAGCTCTCAATTTTGTTTGCATTTCAAATACCCTATCTGTTATTAGTGAATTTCTAGAAAATGTTTCAGAAAATAGACCTGAGAAAATATATTATCTAATATTTTATTTTGTCCAGAGCTTAAGTCAGACTACATTTTTTTCTTACTCTGAACCCAAATTGGGTTTTAATTAAAAACAAAATATCTATTACAAGTATAATGAGAAAAGTAGTCCCAGCTAAATCTACTTACACATTATTGTTCCTAAAAAATTATAGTCAAGGCGTACGGAAAAAATACTGTAAAACATTTTTTTAAATAATTACTAAAGAACTTACACGTGCTCTTGGTAGGGTCTGCAATAGATCAGAAGTCCTTTCAGTTTCAGAGGTAGAAGAGGTGGAGGGACTTACCAGTTTAGGAAGCCTGAAACTGTTGTTGCTTCGTGAGTAGGCAGGTTAAAGGTCCTGCTGCCCAGGGCTGGGGAGCTGCCGTTGTGATGGAGAGTCTTAAAGTCAGGGAAGGTGGATCTCTGCACGAGGATGGGTCTAGGAAGGAGATCAAAGATGCACTAAAGTGAATGGATCTGATTCACTCAATGTAGTTGTATTTTGAAACCTAAAATGTGCAGCTGCATGTAGCCTTGATTATTGTTTTTTTAAACATCAAGAGCAGACTCTGCCTCAGGAAGGAAGAGGCACTGGAGAGTTATAAGCTTTAAAAATTAACTTGGTTGATAACAGTTCGTATATAGAGTCTGTTGGCATTTGGAGTGGGGTGGTAATCACACCCCTCTGCTCTGCTTTCTGGAGTGGGAATCAACTAATGGACACAGGTGTCAGGGATCGCGATGTTGGTTTCATTATGGCACCTTTGACTGGAGATGTGGTGCTGTCTTCTACTCTTTCCCCTCTGAACTAAACCGGTGGACCGGTGGTCCGCAGAGCAGCTAGAAAGCTGCAGGTTCCCCTGGGAGAGTACGGCTGCCTGGGGCAGCTTCCCCAAGGAAAGGACAGAAACAGAGGGGGGCAGGTACAGCCTGTGAGCACTGCCAGTCCCCAGGACAGGTGAGCAAAAGTGCAGAACACGTAGGAGCAGCAGGCTTTATCCTGTTAACCCTCTGGTAGAGATGGGCATCAGCGGGAGTCAGATCCTGCCCTCTTACTAATCAAATGCATGATTTCTCCTTCCATGAGGGGAAGCCACTGAGCAGAGGAGACAAAGGGGCAGCTGACAGGGAGGTGTTTGTGACATGAGGTTAAAGCAGGAACAAAAGCAAGCAAAAATCATGATTTCCCCCAAAGGATTTATAAGCCCACTCTAAGGACAATTTATTTCTTTCAAAATTTTACCTTGGAACTGTGATGGAAAGTTTTTAATTAAAAACTCATAACTCCTTTTGGAAGTAAAAGAAGAATCTCTACTTTATTATTCTAGACAAATAAATTCACTTGCTCCCCCAAACTGGAAGTTTAAAGCACATAAGGGGGGAGAAAAGTGGGACCCTAGAAAGACAGCATTCTGTTATGAATACATAGAAATGCTGATGGCTTATATCAGTTACGGCGGCATGTAAGAAGCACAAATGCTCCAACATCCTTCAGCTCAGTAATCACCACTGAATGCCTGCAGGCAGATCTTGCAAAAAGTATCATCCCCATTCAGGCTGGGTTATTAAGAATTAACGCGGGGAGGAGAAAGAGCATAATACATCCCTAATGCTCTTCTCTCCGTGAAAAGTGCTTCCAAGTATTTTTATTTCTATGAAAGTGCTGTGATTCATTTTTAAATTTATAACCTTTTTTCTCCAATCAGACTATGGGGAGCTGTAGAAGTCCTTTACCTGGTGGGACTTCTGCCTGCTGTCTCTCAGTAGCAACATCTGGGATCACTCAGGAGCATCCCTCATCACTGACTTGAACCTTTGAGCTGGGGAATTAGAACCTTTGAGTTGGGCACCTAACCACGCTTTTAGAAGATGTCATTGCATTACTGTTGTTATCTCAAACCCACAAAGGTCTTAGATTTTCAGTTATACCATAAGGGCCTTCTGGATGGGGGAAAAAAAGGAAACATCTCTTGCACCCTAGATCTGATTTTTTTAAGTTAATTATTAGCTTATCTTTAGTATTCCAATTCAATTTCAATAGTAATTATATCACCTGCTGTGTCCCTCAAACTGATACCAGGATACAGAAAGCTATGCTATGATAGTGTGTGCCCTAAAGCATTTAATGACCCTGAGGAATGAAGCGAATGACAGTTAAACAGGAAGCACAGCTGGCTCCTCTCCTGGAAGGAGGCAAAAGGGAGCAGTAATCAAGAAGAGTGGGAAGAAAGAAGTGATGGGGAGGGAGTAGAACTGAGCTGATCTTTCCTCACTTTTCCTTCTGACTCCCTCCAAAAAATGACGGTATAGGAGACTCAGAAAGGCCGTGTGCAGAAGTCCGTTTGATCATCTCTTAGAAAGTGCAGACAGCTCTCTTTCCTCTTGTACACTGAATTGATTCTTAAGTACCTTTAGACTAAAGATGTTCTTAATAGACCAGAAATCCAGAATTCAACATAGGATCATAGGAATGGCAAGCCAGCCTGTCTTGCTACAGACTCCTGTCTCATTTGATCTTGGCCCAAAGTGATCACTTAGTTATGTTTCCTTTAAATGGTTGTAACTAATGCTACAGATACAACATTTTTTCCTTAGATAGCAAACCAAGATAGAGTATCAGCAACTTGTCCGGGATTATAAAGTATAACCCCATCTCTGACTCTCAATCAGGCTTACACGCCCCCTGTGCATATAACTTAGAGGGGACGGGATGGGGAGGGGAGATACGCACCGTGCTTTTCACACTCATGTGCAAAGCTCCAAGTTCTTAAACTATTATGATCCGTATTAACCGTGGGGGTGCACGAGAGAAATTTCTTGAACTCGTGTCATACAGATAAATACTATATATAATATTTTCTGATTTTGGGTTTCTCCCATCAGGATGGAGGCAGCCTTGTAGGAGAAGTAAATGAAGATGGGGAGATGACGGGAGAGAAGATCGCCTATGTGTACCCCGATGAGAGGACTGCCCTGTATGGAAAATTCATTGACGGAGAGATGATAGAAGGGAAACTGGCTACTCTCACGTCCACTGAAGAAGGAAGACCTCACTTTGAACTGATGCCTGGAAGTAAGTTCAATCTGCCCCCGAAGGGTTGCTCTCATTCCCTAAAGCCAGTTGTTAGGGCTTATCTGAGAGAAGTGACTGTCTTTGCCTAGGCCACTTTAATGGTGTACTAGTCAACTGTGCTGCTTCACAGGCACCTCACACCTCAGCGGTTTACAACAGCAAACGCAGATCTGCTGACCGGCAGCACTCGGGCCAGGCTGGACTTCAGGCTTCTAGTCAGGTTTGAGTCTGCTCTATGTCTTCATTCTGGGGCCCAGTCTGAAGGGACAGTGGTGACCTGGGTCCACATTTTCTCAGGTGGTCACAGGAAGCCAGACCATGAGCAGACACCTATGACGCCTCTTAAAGCCTCAGCTTGGAGCTGATACGATGTCCCTTTCACCCACTTTCATTGGTCAGAGCAAGTCACATGGCCAAACCAAACATCAGTGAGACAGGGAAATATACACCATGCACTTTAGTGGCAGATGCTGAAAAGTCACTTGTCAGGGCACAGCTATGTAATTCCAATACAGAGAAGGAATGAAAAAATGACGCCAGTAAATTTAACCAATTGTGAATAGTGTATCTCAGGGGGAAAAAAAAACTACAGTTTAATGATTTAATTAATAAAGAATCAAGTTAGGTAGATCTCCAGGTGGGTACAGATTGTAAAGCTGATCCAGCTTGAGCTCTGATTGGAAAAGATAAATGCACATTCAGAGCCTAGCATCTTCTTGGAGGACCTAACTGACACATGAGTGAGTCTGTTGGAATCTATCTTAGAAAAAAATCCTATTTCCTTTTAGAAGCACAGTACGGCACACTAAACTTTTTTTCTGATTATAAAATTATTTATTGTAGGTTTTGGCACCAAAAAAAAAATAAATATATAAAATAATTTATTGTAGAAAATCTGGAAAATATACACATAAAATAATCGAGATTTTGTATTTTTGGGTGACACAACATAAGAAAGCCAATTGAATCGTTCTGATTCCTTGAAAACAATGTATGCATGTCTGTGTTTCCAATCCAAGTTGAGGCATAAGGAGAAGAAAGTAGAAAAAGTAATACATCTAGGCATTGATAGGCCGAAATAATATTTAGCTATTTGGTTCGGAAGGAGATTCTCCAAATAGTGGTTGTCCAAAAATAAGAAATCTAGTACTTTACATTTAGGTCCAACTTGGGTTGTTATAAATGTCTCAGTTTTTGTTTTTTTAAGTTAAAAACTGAGGCATTTTAAATGCAATGTGGGATTCTGGATTGGATCCTGGAACAGAAAAAAAGGATATTTGTGGGAAAACTGGTGAAATCTGAATAAAGTCTAGAGTTCAGTCAATAGTAGTGCAGCTATGTTGGTTTCTTAATTTGGACAAACGTACCATGTAACTTAAGAAATTAACATTAGGAGGAGCAGTGAGGGCTACTGGGGACTCTCTGTACTATCTCTGCAGCTTTTCTGTAAATATAAAATCATTCCAGAATGAAAAATTGGTTTTACTTAAGGGAAACAGTAATCTTTGAACTTCAAACTCTAATATCTGTGCTCTTCCCATATGTTCTCAAAGGAGACAGTGTTACAATGTTTAGAAATGAGGAGACTCCAATCAGGGCAAGATCCCAGTTGGTGATACAGATTTTAAAACCTCAGAAGTGGCATTATTTTTAGTGGCAAGAGTCTTGAACTTAAGAGTCCCCTCCTTTGAGTCTCAGCCCCAATATTTACTGTATTATGGTCTTAGGCAGGTTATTTATCCTTCCAGAACCTATTTCTTTATCATAAAATACTTAATAAGTCACTTCCCTGTCCCAAAATGTGTTTCATACTTATACCAAGGAGAATGTAATAACCACAGTAACTTTCATGATGGGGATTCATGGGAGGTGCCCACTTCCTCATCAATTAAGAAGATATGATTAATAATTACATACCCCCAACTTGATTCATAAAAAGAATTGAGCCAGATCTAATACATAAGGGTTGAATTTTACTGAATTATATGTCTTTTAAAAGTTCATACCACTTTATCAAAATCCCCTAGGACAGTTGTTAAAAAGAAAAAACAAACCAAAAAGCCACGACTCTGAATCTCAGGGGGTGGGCTGGGTGCCTAAGAATCTGCAACTTAGTGTGGAAGCAACCTAAATGTCCACCAACAGATGACTGGGTAAAAAAGTTGTGGTATATTTATACAATGGAATACTACTCAATCATAAAAAAGAAGGAAATCATGCCATTTGCAGCAACGTGGATGGACCCAGAGATTGTCATTCTAAGTGAAGTAAGCCAGAAAGAGAAAGAAAAATACCATATGATATACCATAAAAAAAGAAGAAAAGAAAAAAGACACTAGGAACTCATCTATAAAACAGAAACAGACTCACAGAAATAGTAAACAGTCTTATGGTTACTGGGGGAAGTGGGTGGGAAGGGATAAATTTGGGAGTTCGAGATTTGCAAATGATAACCACTATATATAAAAGTAGATTTAAAGAATAACAAGTTTCTTCTATATAGCACAGGGAACTATATTCAATATCTTGTAGTAACCTATAATGAAAAAGAATATGAAGACGAATATATGTACATATATGCATAACTAGGACATTGTGCTGTACACTAGAAATTGATACATTGTAACTGGCTATACTTCAATTTTATATATATACAGTAAAAAAGAATCTACAATTTAGTAAATACCCAGGTAGACAGTTCTGAGTTTGAAGATCATTGCTTTAGGTTGTCAGAATTCATTAAAAAAAAAAATAGACAAGATATTGGCACTTCCCATAAAACCCCATCAGGAAAGTTGTTATGGTTATTACCTTCTCCTTGGTATAAGTACAGAATACATTTTGGGAAATGCGGGTGATCATTCTCAGGGGAAATATTTTTCTTAGGACTCCTGGTTGCAAATAACAAACACCCTCTTCAAACTAACTTAAGGCCAAAAAAAAAAGAGGGGTTGCATTTATTGGCAAGACTCTAGCAGGCCTCAGTTATTTTAAGGATATGTGAACAATGTGGGTCTCAAAAGAGTCAGGAACCATAGCCGCTTTGGGGACTCGGAAGAACCAGATCCTTACTCTGTGTTCTGTCCCCTCTGTGTCTCCCCCTCCTCTAACCAGTTACAATGATAGAACCACTGACCAGCTCACAGATGAGGGCTTTCGGGGTCCTGTGGCCTCGGGTCCAGTGGCTGGGGGAGGAGGAGGAAAATAGATTACAAATATCTGAAGTCCTCCTCGCGGACTTCCCCCTCCACACCCTTCCTCTTCATGCTTCCGGAACCACAAACTGCTTCGGCCTCTCTACTTTCTCTGTGCTGATTTTCTCCTTGTGCCTCTGGCCGGAATTTCTTCTCTCCGCACAGGAATCCCATTCCCTGGCTAATTCCTATTCCATCTTTATGGCTTGGCTAACCTCTTAGAATTAATGTTTGTCAAGTGAATGGATGAATTCTAGTCTAAAGGTCATAGTATAAACGATAGGCCAAAGGAGGAGAAGTCAAGGATGCCGTCTGTCTGTCCGGAGCACAGGCCTGGCTGTCTAAGGGAGCAGAGGGAGGGACAGTGTGCGCTGGAGGAGATGCACCAACTCCTTGAGGGCAGGAAGAGACGTGCTCTCGTCTGTGTCTGCACAGCCCCAAACACGGTGCTTTCCCAGTAGCTGGCACTTAGTACATTTGTGAAGAAAGTTTTAGCCTCAGGAAAGGAGATGGGAGTTCATAGGAGAAATTCTGCATACTAGAACATGTATTCCACAGAAATATTTGGCTTTAAAGTGTAGTTTTTTGTTCCTCTTTTGAGCTAACTTCCTTTCCTGGGTTGCGGGCTAGTCCAGATGCGTGCCTCAACCTTTCCCTGCCCAGCGGTTACTGCAGGGCCTTCTGCCCTTTGCGGGCTGCATTTCCCAGCCTCTTGTGCATCTGCCTTCTGTCTGGGTTTGGCCACAGGGAGGCGCTGGCCGGGGACACAGAGAGGGAAGGAAGCAGGGAGAAGCTCTCTGTGTCCAGCCAAGTCCCCCTGATTCCATCTCCCACCAGGACCGATCCCCATGGGGCCAGCTTCCCTGGGCTCCCCGGGGCTCTAGAGCTCTGGGAACACCTCTGCCTTTGTCCCTGTGGTTCAGACTTTCAGTCCTGCTCTTGCCAGTCTGCAGGCTCCTCGTTGCCCTGTTCGGCTTCTCAGCATTTCTGTGCTCTGTATAACCAATTCTCAGAATTAAGTTCTCTCTCTTTGAGATGCTCAAATGGTCTGTTTCCTGGTTAGACACTGACAGATCTGGATTGTTCTGACTTTTAGTTTGAGACATTAATTTGGGTTTTGATTGTATTAAAAAAACAGAACCAAGACCTGGTAACCATTGGTAACCACTAAGGAATTGTTTAATGGAATAATTTATGATGCCTTAGTGCCTAAAATAATTGACTTTGCAGGAGTGAGCCCTCCAGTTCCAAAACTTGTTTCTTTACTTATTAGCCTTTGGAACACCGGATGTCTTTCCTGTACTCTGGGAGCATTCTCTGCAGCTAATTCTTTGCAGAGGACTGATGTTAATTCTAGGACGGTTGTCTGCCTTCGTTTCTGGAATAAATCACTAATTGGCTTTTGAACCACTTTAATAGAAATAAGATGACTTTGTTAATGCTTTATCAAAAGCAGTCTGTTCTCCTTAATTCTGGTGAGGCTGACTGTTTATTTTTAGTGAAGGAGACAATTGCCAAGGGTGGGTGGTTGGATTCTACAGACTGTGTCTAGGATGAAGAAGACCACAGGAAAAATTTAAAATTATTATCCAGTCTGATCTGACCAGAGAGATCTCAAATTTTCGTGACAGAGCATTTTCTTGATTAAAAAATATTAATGACACAAGCAGCTCTTAAACTATTTGAATAAAGAAAATGCAAAAGCAAAAATAGGATTTTAAGAGATACTTCTAATGGCTCTTCATTATGACCTGAAAATAAAACTCTAGAGCAAATCTAAATACTATCCATTTATATCGAAGAATTTCATTCTAGTTGGTGTAACTTGAATAACATCTTTCATTATTTACCTCTTTCTGGTCCCTTGAATGGAGAGAAATGTTTTAAATGTCATTCCCTGACTCTGGGCCTGGGCTGAGCTTTTTGTTTGCTTTCCAGGTTCGGTGTACCATTTTGATAAGTCAACTTCATCTTGCATTTCTGCCAATGCTCTTCTTCCAGATCCGTATGAAGCAGAGAGGTAATTTTTTCCTTGTGGTTTTGATGGCACTGTTTCTGTGAGATTAAATTACCCCTGTGGTAGGAATTAATGCTCCTCTGTGGCTCTGCTCAGGCCGAGTTCCTGAGCAGAAAAACATACTCAGATATTCTGGGGAAGAGTTCTTTTATTCTCATACAGAATCTGTCCCTGTAAGAGAGTTTCTCCACCCATCAAGCACAGAACAGCCTGTGCCATGTGTCAGTCCCAGAATGAAACTTCTGCGAAGAGAGAGCGGTTGGGCCAGGCAGCCAGTTGTGCCCTGCCCAAGTGTCCCCTTTCTTGGGGCTCTAGTGCCACAATTTGTGTCTCAGCCCCTGCTTGCCCCTAGGGAGCATTTCACGCTCTGCATAGCTCTAGCCGAGGCAGAGACCGGATGCCTCCTTTTCTACCTCGCCCAGCCGACGGGGTCTGGAACACAAGATAATTTCTTCGGTCACAAAGGGAAGACAGGCATGAAATAAAGAAAATATAAGAAGCATAAAGAACATGCCAGCTTGTAAATGACAAGTTTCTTATTTTATGAGTTCCCTCCCAGAGGGTCAAGCCCTGTTCCATTTCATAACTTATCTAAACTCCACTCTTGACTCCTTATGTGGCTTTCTCTGGTCCCCTGCCTGGAATTCTTACTCCCCAGCCACTGGCCTGTTTGTGGGGAAGAGCGCCACCTGCAGTTGGCTTTCTCGTTGCCTTGCTCTGTAAGCACGACCTCCGTTCCATTTCTGTTCCATCTGTCTGAGAAAAGGCGTCTTCCCTGGTTTGACAGGGCTGACACCACAATGTCACAGTGAATGAATGGCCTCTTTCTTGCCACGAGGCTCTGGCCCGTTGACAAAGGGAAGAGTCTGGTCTCTTGTTAGCCACCCAAACACAACAGCACCGTAACCCAGTCTTTTTTTGTTACTGTCATTGTGGTGATGCCCCATAACAACACCTTTAAACTATCAGTGATTTAAGGAAGCAGACATTTTATTTTAGGCTTGTGATTCTGTAGATGGGCAGAGGCTCAGCCGCTTTGGACGGCGATCCTCTTGGCTCAGCCGGACTAGGCTGCCGTCCAGGTTTCACGTTGGGCTCCGGTCTGTCTCACATGCCTTCCTTCGAAGACTCAGGCTAAAGGAACAACAGCCCCCTGGGGCATCTTCTTCTTGTGGAGATGAATGGAAGCCAAGGAGGCTGGTAGAAACTTGCCGTGCTTCTTAACCCCCAAGACCCAGCCTGGCAGTCACTTCTGCCCACCTTCTAGTAGCAAAGCAGATCACACCAAGCCCGGAGCCCATCAGGCAGGGAGGTGTTCTCTGCCTGAGCTGAAGGAAGCGAGGGAGGTCACACAGCCAAGTGGCAGGGTGTAGAATTCTGTCCCAGGGAGGGTGTCAGGAGGTGGAGGCACTAATTCAGCCTTCTAGTCTGAATGAAGATGACCCGCTCCACCAGTCACTGCATCCCCAGGGCTCGAAGAACTGAAACTGTGGATGGGGCATGTCCTGGCTCACTAAATCCAGCTCCGGAGTTGTGAGAGCTGTTTTCTTATTAACCAGTGGTTGGCAAACTTGTTCTGTAAAGGGCTGCTTAGTATTTTAGGCTTTTGCAACTACTCAAGTCTGCCTTTGTAATGCTAAAGCAGTCATAGATAACACTGAGCAAGTGGGTGCGGCTGTGTCCCCAAAAAAACTTCACAAAAATGGACAACAGCCAGATTTGGTCCTTGGGCCGTAGCTGGCTGTTCTGTTATAAATTCCTTTGCTGATAACTGATAGATTGTGCTCTATGCTGGAATTTGACACAACACTGTAAAATGACTATAACCCAATTTAAAAAATGTTTAAATAAATAAATTCCTTTGCTGGGAAATGCTCATTGGATATATTTTATTAACTGTTTGTCACTCTGTTATGTAAAGGGTCCATCTTGAGGCTTCATTACAACAGCCTTTCCCTGCTATATGGCATAGAGAAACTTGGGTATAGCTTTAATTAGTTTGGGGAAATGTTTGCCTTGTCCTGGAAGATGGTGGAAATTGTCATTAACTAAAAACATAAAAATTTTTAAAAGCCTTCCATCAAGCAATGGGTGACTTTGTGAATATACACTAATAACCCCTGTATTAGGGAGCAGTAAGGGACATAAGTATCGGTTCTCCAATTTCCAATGCCAAAATCTGTGGCTTAATTTTTCCTTACTTCCTCGTGGAATTATTATGAACTGACATGTTGGATTCCATAGCCATAATGGCATTTTTGTGGTTAATGTAAGGAATGACATATCAAACCAAAAAAAAAAAAAGAGTCATTATTTGCCCTTTTTTTCTATTTAGGGTTTATGTTGCTGACTCTCTCATTTCTAGTGCTGGAGAAGGACTGTTTTCAAAGGTAGCCATGGGACCTAATACTGTTATGTCTTTTTATAATGGAGTCCGAATTACACACCAAGAGGTGAGTGGGGTAGAAGTGGAAAATTGGCTTGATTGGTTAAAGGGCTTTGTTTCAAACACCCTTAATTTTCTCATTATTTCCTTTATTTTAATATTCACTAGAAATATGGAGGGACAAAAAGCTAGGCTCTTTTGTAAATGCTTGGATATTGTGTTATAGCAGGGCCTCAGACTGCTGTAGCAAAAACACCATAGAGTCAGTAGCTTATACACAACAAAATGTCTTCCTGTGGAATGATAAAGGGCAAAATGCTGTGAAATGATCAAGTCCCTGTACATTCAAAGCAGTCGCACAGGCTGTCAGTGCACTCAAACCAAGCTGTGGTCAGCCACACAGTGTCCCCTGTGACAGTCAGTCCCGAGAGTCCAAGACATTCAGCCTACGGAAGGTGGCTCAGGATACTGATATGTAATTTATGTATTCAAAGATTCCACAGCTAAGGAAACTGCAGCCCACAGAGGTTAAGCAATTTGCCCAAGGTTACCAGCAGAGTTCAGGCAGGGTTTCAAATAGCAGACCCTGGCTCTGTGCTGAAACTCACTATGTAAATCAATGAGGTGCCCTCCCTGCCCTCACAAAATTTAGATTCTGCTGGGGAGATGAGAAAAATAACACAACTAGTGGCAACCTAAGGTAAATGGTACCAAGTGCCACATATCGTATCTCATGACAGTTCTGAAATATCAAGAGCCATGACAATTTTTTTCACTTTCATCACTGCTGTGTCTCCTGCACCTGGAACAGTGCCTGGCCTATGGTAGGCGTTCTGTCAATATCTGTTGATTGAATATCAGACACAAATAAAAGTAATGGTAGTTTAGAGCCGGGAGAGAGGCTATACCTCTGAGAGTCAACAGCTTTGAATGGAAGTGCAATCCTATTTATTCCAAAAGGCTGTCATCCACAGATCCTGGGGCATGTTGGTCGGGAGTGGTTGGGGAAGGGAAGCAAAAGGCTGTCATCCACAGATCCTGGGGCATGTTGGTCGGGAGTGGTTGGGGAAGGGAAGCCTGTTGCTTGCACTGCAGATGGTGAGTCCTGTTGTGGATGAGAAAGGGCCCTGGTTGTCCGTGACTGTCTGCTGGTCACATTGACTGCCCACCTGCAACAAAGGTGTAGAAATTTCCTGAAATGCAGCTTTGCCTTCCTTCCGTTTCTGGTTCCATTTGATGTTCTTACTTTCATGTTTCTTTTGCCTCATCTTTCTCACTGTAGGGGTTCAAGGGATTGGGGGGCTGATCTGAGAAAAGACCACAAGAGGCGACCACGCACAGCCAGCTTTGTAGATGCTGGGTGGTGACTGGACAGGTTGCAATGAGAGGGGACATCCTCCCAGCATGAGACCGTTCAGAGGCTTATCACCGTCCAGAGGAGTGAAGGGCAAGGGAACTTGTGGGAAAGAGAGGGATCAGAAAGGGGCGGACAGGTCTAGGTGATGTGTAGTGTGGGAGGAGTCTCTGGGCCAAAGAGCTCCCAAGGACAGCTACATCTGGTGTCTTTATGGTCCTGGGTTTATCCATCTACTCCTAGCAGATGTGGTGAGGTTTCATGGGTTACGCAGCAGACTCGGAATGGCTAAAACTCTGCTCTATTTGGGCTATTTAAAAAACAGTGGGATGTGTAAAATTTTTTTATTTTTATAGTTCTTTTTAATTTTTTAATTATTATTATTTTATTAATGGTGGTACTAGGGATTGAACGCAGGACCTCCTGCATGCTAAGCACGTGCTCTACCACTGAGCTATACCCTCCCCATCTACAATTTTGAGTTTGGTGCGGGTGAGCTTTTGAGGTAACAGGTCTCAGCCCACAGTGAAGAGATAAACAACCCAGGGGCCAATACACAGAGGCCCTCTTTGACTCACTTATATAACACTCACCTGTTTTTAATTCAAGACATCTGGCTATATTTGTGTGTCTTTATAAGGGACTTTAAATCCTTTTTTTCATCTAAGATAAAGGAAAAATCAATAAAGAGTGTACCTGCCTGGTGCTGCCCACAACTGCCTCTTGCACCACTGGTGTTCAGTGTTTGCCCCCATCCAGGTGCCAGGGGTGCCTTAGGCTGTTTTCATGTATGTGGCACTCAAATCATGAATTTTAAGGATAAATGAGTTAACATCTCCAGTGTCGTTTGAGCTCTTGGGAGGAAGGTCCTTTCTGTTTTTATTTTATTATTTTTAAATTTTTATTATTATTTATTTTACGGGAGATACTGGAGATTGAACCCAGGACTTCATGCATGCTAAGCACGTGCTCTACCACCTGAGCTATATCCTCCCTGCCAACAAGATCCTTTCCAATGTTCGCTTTCTTGTTTTCTGCAGGTTGACAGCAGGGACTGGGCGCTCAACGGGAACACCCTCTCCCTCGATGAAGAGACGGTCATTGACGTGCCTGAGCCCTACAACCACGTATCCAAGTACCGTGCCTCCTTGGGACACAAGGCGAATCACTCCTTCACTCCAAACTGCATCTACGACCTGTGAGTACGACACCGGGCTGCCAGTGGCCGGGGCGGGTCTGTGCCATGGGGCCGCGGGAATGAGCAGGGCACCGAAAAGGTGTCATCCTGCCCCAGTGCAGACCGCTCCCTCAGAATATCTGAGCATCCTCTGCCCGGGGCCTCGTGCTTATGACTGGAAACTCAGAGTCTAAACAGCCCCACCCTTGGGCCTTGGCAGGCAGGCTAAGAAATGGAAACGTGGTAGAAATGTTATGGAAACACTAGATTTAATGATCACTGTTTTATTGTGGCTTTTTTGTTTTTCGGTTGTCTCATTCTGGAAATTTAAGGATCCTGTTATTTGAAGTCATGGTACAAATTGAAATTACTCTGCACAGTGGAAATTAGGGGATCCCTCTATGATATAAAAAGAAGGAAGACAATAAAATCTCAAGCCTAGAGCATGAGGTCTTGGTGTTGGGGAAAAACTGTAAAATCAGAGTCCTTATCATCTGGCAATCAAGAGGAATGAAATAGTGACACGCTACAGCATGGATGAGCCTTGAAAACGTGCTCAGTGCAAGAAGCCAGTCACAAGAGACCATGCAGTATATGATTCCATTGATATGAATGGTCCACTCTAGCCATAGAGACAGAAGGCAGATCAGCAGTTGCCAGAGCTGAGGGTGGGATGGGGGGATGGAGGTTGATGGCTAATGAGTATGGAGGGTCCCATTAAGGGTGATAAAAGCTTCTAAAATTAGTGCTGATGGTTGCACAACTGAAAACCACTGAATCATACACTTGAAAAGAATGAATTTTATGAGATATGAATTATATCTCCATAAAGCTGTTATTTTTAAAAAATCAAATAATTCAACCTCCCTTTTGGTTTGAGCCTCCCCTTCCAACTGCTCAGTGAGCCTCTTCTTGGAAACCTCCATGATGAGGGGCTTAGCGTTATGCACAAAGGCGGCTGGCTGTCTGAACAAACAGATATTATGGAATTAGCTGTTGGGCACTGATGATTATAAAGTTCTTTCTGTTGAGCCCAAATGGTTTTCCCTGTAACATCCAGCCTTTGGCCCTAATTATCTCCCTTTCTTTCTTGTGTACAGTGTCAGTCTGTCTTCTGCTTAGCAGCCCTACAAATATTTTGGTAGTTTTCACATGCCCCCTGAAGGCTCTCTTCCCAGTCAGGCGTCTCTGACTAGTCCTTAAAGGACACAGCTGGGATTCTCTGGAAGCTCATCGCTGCTGTCCTTAGCTCAGCCTGAGAATGCCAGTTCCTCCTGGGAGCCAGGCAGCCGTGTGCAGCCTTTTCTGCTCAGCTGTGGTTTGCATTCCAGCGTCCTCTAGCTTGTTAACATAAGCAGGATCAGATCATGTGCATTTAATCTGAAAATTGCCATGATTTGAATGTCCCTTCTTGTATCCCTGAGATGGCTTTAAAATTGCTCTGGCAGTGACTTGCTCTCCTTGGCAGCCACTAACAAGTACTGAAGCTACAACTTCTGTTTAAAGGGCGAGTAGAAATGGCAAAGGACATGTGTCATGTGAAATGAAACTGACACTGTTATTAACTCCAAGGCTTTCATGGCCAGCGTGAATTAGGCCAAATCATCGTTCCAGGCTGCACACAGCTTAACAACAACCCTTTAAAGCAGTGGTAACTAACGATAACAAATGCTACTTAGCTCCTTAAAACAAATGAGTCCTGTGATTTCATTGCAAGGACATGATTTTTCTCATCAAAAAGAAGAGAGCACAGGAGACAAGAGAAGGAACCGTTTGTGCAAAGCCACGTCCCTGTTTCGAGTTTTTTTCCAAGCTTCATGTGAATGATTAGTTATCTCGGGTCATGGGGAGACTACCTGAAAAATAATCAGATCTAACTCATGGCATTCATTTGTTTCTAAAATCACCAGTATTGTTATGCACACTTTAACATAAACAGAACAACACTTCTGGAAGCTGTTTTAACTGTAGTCTGGTACAACGTGCCAAGGGGACAGATAGACAGGATCTACTTTCCTTGTTGTAAATATAGGTAACTTATCAACAAGAGGCCGAACTACGTGGCCCAGAGGTTTGGTCTGAGGGCTAATCATGCGGCCAGTGTTTCTTGAGCACTTCCTCTGGGTGGGCGCTGTGCTCAAGGCTTCTGTGCATGATCTCATTCAATCCTCCCAGTAACTCCATGGGGCAACTAGTATTACTGCTGATCCCAGATTACCAACAAGAAACGCAGGGCTCAGGGGGAGGGTATAGCTCGGTGGTTGAGTGTGTGCTTAGCATGCACAAGGTCCTGGGTTCAATCCCCAGTACCTCCATTAATAAAAAATTAATAAATAAATAAACCTAATTACCTCCCCCCCCAAAAAAAGGAAGAAAAACTTAGGGCTCTTGGTCAAAGTGGAGAAGCACTCTTAACTGTTGTGCCTTAGGGCTGCCTTGAAGAATCAACACCTGAGACTGAGTTCTTTCTTTTCAGTCTGTCCATTTTCTACTGCCTGAAAAGAAGGATAATGAGCAAGAAAATGACCAGAGAACAATACTTCTTAGGCTTCTCATGGGATTTTTTCAGTGAGTCAGAAGGTTAACTAGAATTCCCATTTCAAGGGTATTATTTGTTCATTTGAAGTGTAGTTTGCTTACAGTGTTGTGTTAGTTTCAGGTATACAGCAAAGTGATTCATTTCTATATATTCATATATACACATGTGTATTCTTTTTCATATGCTTTTCCATTATAGGCTTTTACAAGATATTGAACATAGTTCCCTGTGCTATACAACAGGACCTTGTTTATTTTATATATGGTAGTGTGTTATCTGTTAATCTCAAACTCCTAATTTATCCCTCCCCCGACCTTTCCCCTTTGGTAACCATAAATGTTTTCTATGTCTGTGAATCTGTTTCTGTTTTGTAAATAAGTTCATGTGTAATTTTTTTAAGATTCCACATATAAGTGATATATGATTATTTGTCTTTCTCTGATTTACTTCACTTAGTATGATACTCTCTAGGTCCACCCATGTTTCTGCAAATGACATTATTTTATTCTTTTTTATGGCTGAGTAGTACTCCACTGTGTGGAGTATTATTTTTTAACAAAATATTTAATATAGAGACAGGGAGTTGTGATTTTCATAAGGAATTCCCACATCCCTGGCTCAGTGATGTCCTCGGTGATGGAGCAGGTCTGAGAGCTGTGCGTGGCTGAGTTCTCCCCAACTCCCGTGCGTGCTGACCCACATGGAAACTGATGCAAGTTGCCTCCTCGATTTGTGCCAGGCACTGTGTGAGGTGTTTTATTTATGTGACCCTATTTTGTCACCACAAAGACTCTTGGAGGCTAAGGATCACTGGTGTTATCATGATTTTGCAGATGAGGAAAGTGAAATTCAGAGACACAGAGGTGAGCTTTCCAGAAGGAGGCAGTAATAATGGATAGAACCAGGACTCACACCAGAGTCTTCGGACCCAAATCAAATGTGCTTTGGACACAGAGGCTCCCTCGGAGTGAGGGTGAGATTGTCCCCACACCGCAGACATACTCCTCTCCCACCCAGTGCGTGCCATCCAAAGCAGCACCTGGAACCTTCTCCTTTGGTGTCTCAGTGCCCTTTGTTCAAAATGGAACTGTAAATGAGAGAGACTGATTTGACCAGATGCATACAGAAGTAAGGTTAGTATTCTTCTGGTCGTGCCTTCCATGTGTCCGTTTTGGGTTTCGGCAGCTGCTAGCAGAGACCAGTCTATTAATACTTCCTTGGCTCCTGTTCTTCAGCAGGGAGCTGTGCAGGTGAGCCAGGCCGGGAGCCTCCGGCAGAGGAACAGAATCACAGCGTTAGCCTGGCTTCTGAGAGGTTCTGAGAGGTTCTGAGAGGCCTCGTTATGGGATGAGATGCCGCTCCTTTTACAGGATGCTTCACAGGAAATAGGAAAGCAGCGGGATGGCAGAGCAGTCTCCGCTCTCCTCTGGGAAAGACATCGTCATCTACTTTTATGCTAGAAAATAACTTTCTCTCTAGTACAGAACGGAATACAGAGTCTTTTGCTTTTGAAAAGGGCTCTTTCTTACAACTCCAGGAGTGCCCTGGTAAAGCCTTGCCCCGAGGCACAGCCAGGTAGTCTGATGCCACAGGCCAGACGAGCTGAGGTGCTGACAGTCTGCACTGTCATTAAAGACACACTTTCAAGACATGGAAGCAACTTAAATGTCCATCGACAGATGACTGCTTAAAGAAGATGTGGCATCTATGTATACACAATGGAACACTACTCAGCCATAAAAAGAGTGAAATAATGCCATTTGCAGCAACATGAATGGACCTAGCGATTGTTATACTAAGTGACGTAAGTCAGACAAAGACAAATACCATACGATATCACTTATATGTGGAATCTAAAAAATGATACAAATGAACTTATTTACAAAACAGAAACAGACTCACAGACATAGAAAACAAAATTACAGTTACCAAAAGGGAAAGTGAGGGGCAGATAAATTAGAAGTCTGAGATTAGCAGATACAAACTACTATATACAGAATCAATAAACAACAAGGTCCTCCTGTATAGCACAGGGAACTATATTCAATAGCTTATAATAATCTATAATGAAAAAGAATGTGAAAAATAATATATGTGTATAAAAATCACTGTGCTGTACACCAGAAACTAACACCACATTGTAAATCAACTATATTTCAATTTTAAAAAAATGAATTTTTGTTCTGGATCCTGATTGTTAGTTTAGAAATAGAGTGCCAAATATGCTCAAAAAGGAAGATAGAGCCATGCTTTTTAAACTTTTGTGTACATAGGAATCACCTAGAGATGCTGTTAAAATGCAGGTTCTGATTCAGCAGGTCAGGGTGGAGGAGCCGAGCGTGTCCAAGCTGGGAGTGTCCAGCCACACTGATGCTGGCTCCTCTGTGGCCCACATGCTGAGGTCCTACCAGTGGTGTCCAGGGCAGAGCACGTGGGTGAGTCCTGCACCCGCCCTCTGGTGCTGCATCGCACCTCCTAGCCTGGCCCGGGAATGACCATGTGCATCTTGATGTCTAGGTTTGTCCACCCCCGCTTCGGGCCCATCAAATGCATCCGCACCCTGCGAGCTGTGGAGGCCGACGAGGAACTCACCGTTGCCTACGGCTACGACCACAGCCCCCCGGGAAAGAGTGGGCCTGAGGCCCCCGAGTGGTACCAGGTGGAGCTGAAGGCCTTCCAGGCCACCCAGCAGAAGTGAAAGGCCTGGCACTGGGCTTCAGAGACCTGGAATGGAAACTTGGATCTATGCACTACGTTCATCCGACAACGGGACAACCAGGGACTGCTCATGCTGTGACATCACATCCTCTCACTCTGCGTTCGCAACGACTTTCTCGAATACTAACTAGGTTTGACTGTATTACTCATACCAGATTTAAAATTAGCTAGCCTCGCAACGACGCCCTACTGAGAGGTATTGCCGAGCGCTTGACATCAGACAGCGTGATGTTCTTGGGTGGTTCAAGTCTAAATCTGTACCACGTTCAGAGATGCCAAATGATTAGACTGAAAAAGGGAAAAGGGGGTTTTTCAGTCATTTTTAGTCAGTGGTTTTTCCATGAGGTTTATTTCTATGGCCAATGCAAACCGTGTTATCACGCTTGCATACGCGCCATCTGGAGGAGAGAGAATTACTACATTTTTATTCTCTAAATGTAGTATAATTTGCCTTTTAACCTTTGATCTGTATCTTGCAATAGAATGGCTTTGTTTTTTCCCTAGCAAACAGAACCCCACTTTTTTGAGTCACTTCACCCCTTAGTCCTCTATCTTAGATATCTTTCACAAGAGAAAGCTTCCAAACAGACCTCGTGTCAGTGCCAGTGTGTAGGTCTCTCTGGCTCTCTCTATATCACTGTTTCATTATTATGTCCTGATATAAAGGCCTGGCTCATAGGGCCGGGCTATTATTATAGAATTATTATTCTCGCATGTAAACAAAGATATCTTTGCTTTAAGATGTGAGAAGAAATGAATTTACTTTGTTTGCATTAAGTTATGGAAGAGTTGTAATATATACTTTAAGAAAGAAGAGAGGGAAATTAGTATTTCTAAGCAGTAACTGTGGCAATTTTGCAATATCTTTAATAGTGCTAGTTTTTTTTTCTCCTTGAGTACACATTAAATGTACATAACCTAGAGCAGTCTGGCTGGTAGCACAGTGAATTGAATTCAAAAGTCAAATAGCGAACTTGAATTCTCAAACAGAATTCAAATGTTCGTTGTTTTTTATTTTAATCGCTACTGTTAAGAGAGACATACTGATCACTAGGTACAAAGCAAACCTTAACGCTAAAACTCTTCATCATTGTAATTTCAAAGCACCTCCCTGCTTCAAAGCCTCGTGAATTAAAAATAACACCTGTATAGTTTAAAAGCAGCGGTATCAATAGCATTTCAGCCATTTTGCTAGCCATGTGTAATCACAACCGCAGAAATAAGGAGAAAATCCCTGTTTTTTAGTTTAGCTAACTAGGTATGTAACATGACTGGGATTGCTCTGAATGAATTCTGAGAATTTGGGGGTTTTGTCAGCGCCCTCACCACAAGCCATAGCTGTGTCTTCTTGAGATGCCTCTCGGAGGAGCGGGGGGCTCTGAAAAGCAGCACTTACTCTGACCTGCAGCTGTCCGCAGGGGCATCTGTCACCAAGTCAGTTTGGTCTTGAAAGCTGAAGCCTTCCACACTGTGGTGATAATGGCTGAGTAGGGAAGGCCTGCTGGGAGCAGGAGAGAAAAGAAAAGGGCAAGAGGAAGTTTGCATTTCATGTCAGTTACACGTCACTCTGAGGAAGAACTTAACAAAAGTACTTGACCCGGGGCTGCTCACAACTTTCAGTTCTGACAGCTTCCAGGCACAGGATTCAGCCCTCAAGACAGTGACAGAAGTGGCCCTTTCCCTCTGTGAGCTCCCCAGTCCCCAGCAGTGCAGGCAGCTAGGGGGCAATGATTTCAGGGAGATGAGAAGTTACGAGGGCTGCCTGAAAGATCTTCCATGAAGAGAACTGATCAGAGCTTGCAGATGAAAGGGCACCAGGATAGGATGGCTTCTATTCTGTAGGAAGAGACCGTTACAGAAACTGTGACAGACGGGCAGAGTCTTGGGACTTGTGTTCTGATAGGTGCTTTACTTCAAACAAGTCCCACAGTGAGTGACCGTCTTTGGGATGGAACGATGGCTTTGATTCACCCCAGTCAGTTGGGTCATGGAGCCAGGTCAGGGAGTCGGGGGTCGGGGGGCGCAGGTCACACCTCAGATGCAGCTAAACTCCCAAGGATTTTCTGCCTGAGGCGATACTGTGCCGTGGAGGCTGAGGCTGCCATGGGGTGTAATATCTATCCCAAGGGGCTACTCACTCACCCCATTCAAGTGGAATTCTTCCTTCCTTCCTTCCTCCCTTCCTTCCTCCCTTCCTCTTTCTTTTCTTTCTTTCATAAAAGTGATTGAAGAGTTGTCAATGAATCCATTTTACAAAGGAGATAGTGAACGGTAACTCTCTGGGTTTAAAACCGGGCAGTGTGTGTCTGTGAGGTTCAGACAAATCAGAGGAAGCAATACACCCAAGATGACCCACCCCCATCCTTCCTCCACTCTTCCTTGTCCTTCTGGCTCTTGTGTCTTCCACCGACCCTTCCTCTTTCTCTTCTGTCTGTGAGGATGCCTGGTGTTCCTGTATAACCACCTGCCAGCTGGCCCCTCCCTCTCTCCCTCCCCTCCTGCTGGTCTCTCCGGCTCTGTGTGTGCCCCTTGGACCCTCTCTCCTGCACCCTCTGCAGGTACCTCTCTCCATCACTCTGCGTCCATACCTGGCTCTGCTGTTCCCGTCCCCTTGTCTCTCTCACACACACACACACACTCCCAGATGTAAGGCTTTGTCACAGGTTGGGCTCAGAAGGGGGCCTTGAGATTCACTGTGCTCTGTCGATAGGTAGGTAAAACAGTCGAGGGGGTTGGGGTCCCAAAAGGAATTAACTGGTGAGGAAATAAGGCTCTGTTCCCTGTGTGAGCCAAAGTCTGACTGGGGGAAACCTGGGGATGTGTTTTTCTACTGAATCTGGACATCTGCTGTGGAAGGAATTATGTCAGGAAGCAGGTAGTTTCATCAGCATCGTAACAGAAATGTGGACGATTCCATGTGGTGGGGAATAAAGAAGGAACTGTATGCTCGCCCCCAAAATGGCTGGCGCCGAGGAGGGCATACGATGCCATGGTCTCAGGAGATTCACTCAGAGCCGTCTCAGTCCAGCTCCTGCATGACTAGCTCTTTCCTTAGCTGCTTTTCTATGACAAAATATTATCTTGTGTTAGAGTTAGGAATAGGAACTAATCTGTAGGAGTATGTCCACAAATGGGCATCTGAATGGACTCACAAATAAACAACTGTAAGGACTGAATTTCCAACACAAAGGATGATGAGATTAAAAAAGCAACAGGCAAGGAAGACTTGAGTTTCGCAGGACCTGTTCTTATTTTAACCTGCTTCATCCCTGGTCTGCCCGAGAAACTGAGAAGGAAACCGGTTGTTCAAGACCTCTTTGAACTTGACTGGGGCTGCAGTTAAACTGATTTGCCCTCTGGGGGATCTTCACACTTGAAAAATAATTTCCTTGTCACCAACAACCTGAAAAGGCCAAAGTGGAGGCCAAGTATAACCATTTACAACATTTAATTATAACAAGTGAAACTGCAGTGACTGTGAACAGTGAATTCAAGGCTTGTCTTCTCAGTGAGTCAGTATGTGGCACTTGAGTAAATTTCCTTTAATATATGAAATTTTAAATCACTCACTGCAAAATGCATTTAAGATCTTCCAGGAAAGGTATCGTTTTCTGTTTTGCTTTGTTTGAAAACAGTTGCCTCAAGTTTCTGTCTTAAGAGTAGTGATTTAGAATCCAGACATCTTTTGTTTTAGAAAAACAAGCAAAAACCATGTTGCAAGACTGATAGTTGTCATGTTTAGTTGCCACAGATCAAAGGTTTACAAAATATATTAAATTTACATCTACTTGAGATAACTTGATAGATTGGTTTTTTTTTTTCCCCTTTGATCTTTCCCTTCAGGAATTTGAAGCTTCAGTGTCCATTTTGATTTTAAAAATACTAAATTGTAATGGTTTTATTTTGCCAAGTGTGTGCAGACATATTCAAAGCAATGACACTATTTCAAGCCATACAACTACAGGGATGGAAACCCTTTTCACAAATTTTAATGTGTTTGTATGTAAATAGATGTTTGTATGAAATATTTTCATGGTAGAATGAATATATTTAAATGAAGTTGAATTATTCCAGTGCTATTTAAACAAATTACAAAATTTTTTTGGTGAGAATTATCTGAGTCTATTGAGATAGAACGCAGATCAACTTTGATTTTTACAAAATCAAAAGCCTACAGATAACTCTGACTCGTGGCAACTTCCCCGCGTTGTTGCACCTGACGTGGAGAGAGCTTGTAGGCTTCCCCAGTGCCTCAGCCGCTTCCTGGTGGAAGTTAGGTGCTCGTGGAGGTGTGTCACCACCTTTAGTGACATCACTCCAGGCCTCTGGGGGCCTGTGAGTGACTCAGAGGCATTAGAGACACCGGTGCAGTTATCCGGAGCACAATTTCTTTGCAGGGCAGCAGAATCAGAAGCCAGACGTGGCCGTGTGAACCTCAGAACTGGGTTTCCTGGCCACCATCCACCGCCACCCTTACTGCCTAGTCTCACACGGCAGGGAGGCTGCCCTCAGTGGAGTTGGGGTTCAGACCCCCGGGTGGGACTTCACGGTTTTGCCAGCAGTCCCTGCCTCCTGGCCTCCACCTCGCAGAGAGGACGGAGGAGGGTGCTGCTGGCCAGGGGCCCATTTCTCAGCACAGTACACTTCCTGTCTCAGCTCTGGGAGACTATGCACCCAAGCACCCAACTTCCAACCAGAGAGAGACATCCTTGGATAATGCAGATCCCTGCCTCCTCTGTCTGTGACTTTACACATCATTGTTAGAAGTCGTTTTAACATCAAGACCAATCACATCCCTAGGACATACCTCCCAACTCCCCTGACTCTTACTGGAACACTCCCTTACAATGATATTCAACTTGAGTGGGTTGTTTTTTTTTTTCCACTTCGGTCCTGGATATAGTGAAATGATAAATATGATGACAGATTTTCACTGTGTATACTAGCAATATGTACACACATGCCGATGTATCTTAACATACAATTTGGTTACATTTTGGATGACTGTCGTTAATCTCAATTCATGTATTGGGAAACTACAGGGACTACGTCATGTCTGCTTTTCATAGAAGAAAGTTGGGTTCATGGTTCTGAGTGCCCTACTTTAAATGTTTTTCCTCCTCGGTTTTCTGTATTCTCTTTTTATCCTGAAATGCATTGATTAGGTTGTGAGGTATGTTTAAGGATTGGAAGCCAGGGGAATGCTTTCGGCATTTATTACAACCAAAAGTTAACCTCATCACAGTTAACGAGCATCTTTGATTGGTCTTTTGTGGAATCTGAACTAAATCTATGAGCCTTATTCAATATCTATAATTCTATGATTTTTTTAAATTATGGGAAATTAATGAAAGATGTTTACATGAATAATGTTTGCCCTTACTGTGTTATGAATGAGTTTTTTGTAGTGTGTCTGGGTGCATGTGCAAGAGAGTAGGAAAAATGTTTCTGAAACAAAACTTGACAAATATTTGTAATGAAAAGTAAATTTAAAGATTGCTATAATTGCGCTATAGAAACAATGCAAGTATTAAACAAAATATACAATCACCTGTCATTGTCTTCCTTTGGGCAGAAAGGCAGTAACAATTCTCATATCATGTCTACCCGTATATTTAAATTACTAAGCAAACTTTACATTTGAAGTTGTTTTAAAATATTGTTAACCTTTACCATTTTCAAAGCATGATAGGAAGACCCGAGGGAGGGGTACAGAAAGGTTAGGAACTTACTGTGTACTTGGCATGATGCCACATACACCCATGAATCCAGAAAAATCAGCAACATCAGCCAAAGGTACCTGACTGACTACATAAATGTTAAGGGTGTTAAACATAAATGAGATATGTGATCAGGGGGAATATCTGAAGAATGGTCACCTTCAACTCGTGGTTGAAGATACAGGAATGTTGTTAGGTGGTGTGGCACCTCTTGATCTTAGGACAGCTTTGAACCAAGGAAGCCAGGAATCCCTTACTTCTGCCCAATCACAGTCAACATTCCCAGACTCTCGCCTACAATGTTCACAAAGCCAATGACAAAGCGGGTATAAAAGTGCTTTGCTATCAGCTGGGCCATCTGCCCAGGACCCCAAAGCAGTGAGTTCTAGTAGGCTGTGCCAGGCCACAGGAGGCAGTGAGGGGTCAAACTGAAGTAGTGTGCGAGCCCTCCTGCTTTATTTTACCTCCCTCAGTTGCCCGTTCCTTGATCCTATCACACTTTCTTCCACTGAAGCAAGTGAGATGACTCAACCTAAACCGGTGCTGGGTTGGCTCCACCACCTGGACCAAGACACACCTACATTCTGGAGCTTCAAGGCAGAGTTTCACCTACTAACACACACTATTAATATTCTCCCCCCTTGTGGGGGAGAAGGGTGAGATGAAAATTTTGATATAACTAAGGTAAGTCTAAGAAGCTAAACTGGGCCGGGGGAGGGTATAGCTCAGCGGTAGAGGATACACTTAGCATGCACGAGGTCCTGGGTTCAATCCCCAGTGCCTCTGCTTTAAACAAACAAACAAACAAACAAACAACAAAACCTAAACTCTCAAAAGTAAAGGATTTGGAAACTGTTGTGGGTTAAGATGGGTATGGACTCAAGGGTGGTAGAATAAGGCAATGGGAGGGACATTGAGACGCAACTATTTTAGTTTCAGTGATGGTCCCACATAAACTTCTTACAGAATATCTGCCTTTGGATTTTAACATTCCAGACCATTTGGGCTGCTAATTCATACTAGACTTGAAATTATTTTAGTGGTCAGCTCTAGAATTAGAATTAGAGAACAATCATTCAGAAGGATTTTATGCATCTGACTGGTTGGGGGTTGTTCACTTAGAAAGTTCTGCCCCAAAAGTATTTTATAAAGCAAATGTTGCCTTTCTTATAAAAAGATGATGCAAATTCCCCTACAACATATTGGTCTGTGTTTTTCTTAAAGTTTTGTTTCTTTGTGAAAACCCAAAGCCACAGTTTTGAATTTAGAGCTTCACTTCTCATAATGTACATAAAGACAAATGGCTCCATCTAGACTGCTACCAAATTTTCACTTTTGCAAGTATCAGAATGCTTCCAAGCTTCAAGAAACAAAAACCCACCTCAGTACAGCTGAAGCAATTTAATGCAATCCCTATCAAATTATTCATGTCATTTTTCACAGAACTAGAGCAAATAATCCTAAAATTTATATGGAATCACAAACGACCCAGAATTCCCAAAGCAATACTGAAGAAAAAGAATAAAGCTGGAGGAAAAACCCTCCTAGACTTCAGACAATACTACAGAGCTACAGTAATCAAAACAGCATGGTATTGGCATAAAAATGGACATATGGATCAATGGAACAGAATAGAGAGCCCAGAAATAAACCCACACAACTATGGTCAATCTTCGACAAAGGAAGCAAGAATATATGATCGAGAAAAGACAGTCTCTTCAGCAAATGATGTTGGGAAAACTGGACAGCAGCATATAAATCAATGAAGATAGAACACTCCCTCACACCATACACAAAAATAAACTCAAAATGGCTTAAAGACTTAAATATAAGACAAGATACAGTAAACTTCCTAGAAGAAAACATAGGCAAACATTACCTCACATAAATCTTAGCAATGTTCTCCTAGGGCAGTCTACCCAGGCAATAGAAATAAAAGCAAAAATTAACAAACAGGACCTAATTAAACTTATAAGCATTTGCACAGCAAAGGAAACCATAAGTAAAACAAAACAAAAACCTACGGAATGGGAGAAAATATTTGCAAATGATGTTACTGACAAAGGTTTAATTTCCAGAATATACAAACATCTCATACAACTTAACAACAACAACAACAAATCCAATCCAAAAATGGCAGAAGATCTAAACAAGCAATTCTCCAATAAAGACATACAAATGGCCAATAGGTACATGAAAAATGCTCAATATCACTAATTATCAGAGAAATGCAAATCAAAACTACAATGAGGTATCACCCCACACCAGTCAGAATGGCCATCATTCAGAAGTTCACAAATGATAAATGCTGGAGAGGGTCTAGAGAAAAGGAAACTCTCCTACACTGCTAGTGGGCATGTAGTTTGGTGCAGCCATTATGGAAAACAGTATGGACTCCTCAAAAAACTAAAAATAGACTTACCATGTGAGCCAGCAATCTCACTCCTTGGCATATATCCAAAGGGAACTCTAATTCAAAAAGATACATGCACCCCAGTGTTCACAGCAGCACCATTTACAATAGCGAAGACATGAAAGCAACCTAAATGTCCATCAACAGATGACTGGATAAAGAAGAAGTGGTATATTTATACAATGGAATACTACTCAGTGATTAAAAAAGAATAAAATAATGCCATTTGCAGCAACATGGATGGACCAGGAGATCATCATTGTAAGTAAAGTAAGCCAGAAAGAGAAAGAAAAATATCATATAGTATCACTCATATGTGGAATCTAAAAAAAGAAAAGAAAAGAAAAAAAGAGGACACTAATGAACTCATCTACAAAACAGAAACAGACTCACAGACATAGTAAACAATCTATGGTTACTGGGGGAAGAGGAGTGGGAAGGGATAAATTTAGGAGTTTGAGATTTGCAAAGGTTAACCACTATATATAAAAACAGATGAAAAACAAATTTCTTCTGTATAGCACAGGGAACTATATTCAATATCTTATAGTAACATTTAATGAAAAATAATATGAAAATGAATATATGTATACATATGCATGACTAGGACACTATGCTGTACACCAGAAATTGACACAATGTAAGTGACTATATGTCAATTTAAAAAAAAAAATATATATATATATAGATAGATAGATAGATAGATAGCTGAAGCAATAAAGATTTACTATCTCACATAACAAGAAGTGTTGAGTAACTCTTGAGGTGGTTAATTCTAACCAACTTGCTTTCTATCTTTCTGCTTTGCAATTCTTAGAATGCCAGGTTTGCCCCAGGGGGCTAACTCACCTCACAGTAACAATATAGCTGTCACAGCTCCAAACATCACAGCCAGATTAAGCAGCATAAGTGGGTGAAAAAGAAAGTCTCTGGTGTGGTCTCTACCATGGAGGAAACCTAGACCAATCACTTGCAAGGGCCACGGGGGCACCACGATTATCTGAGGGAAGCATACGGCTGGGTGGAGAAGGTGGGGCGGCCTAAACAAAGCTGGGATTCTCCCAGCAAGGAAAAAAGGAGAAACAAGAGTTGGGCTGACCACCCACAGTGTCTGCCTTTTCTGCATCACAGGTTTTGTTTTATTTTCTTTAGAGAAGAAAGGAGATTAGTTTTTTCAAATAAACAAAAGGATTTTCTAATTAAAAAAATCAACTCGTGAATATATGTATGTTTATGTATAACTGAAAAATTGTGCTCTACGCTGGAATTTGACACAACATTGTAAAATGACTATAACTCAATAAAAAAATGTTAAAAAAAGAATCAACTCAGAGAATTCTCCAGCGGCTGGGGAGAGAGGTTTTACACAAATACATTTGGATTTTAATGTTTTAAATGTTTTAGGTTATTCCTTTCTTTCTTATAGCCATGTGACATAGATACTGCTATCACCCCATTTTAGAGAAGGGAAAACAGAGACATAGAGATGTTCAGTAACTTGACTTGCAGTTAAGGAACCTGGTTCCAGAAACGAGAAAGTGGCAGAGGCAAAACATGAAGCCAGGAGGCTGGGTTCCAGACTGCTCTCCTAACCACAGCTCTGAGAGTCCCTCTCTCCCGCCCTTCACTTCTTCATGCTCTCTACAGAGTAAAGTGACTATTAATATCCTTAGTCTTCCTTTCCCTTGAACATTTGCTTAACCAACCAGTTAACTGATCTCCCAGACCCCAGTCTCTCGTTAGTCCAATCCATGCGATACCCAGACCAACTTCCTATAATTTTACAAACATCACCGTCCACCCTAGTCCAGAACTTCCACACCCTCTGCCTGGATTCCAGCCGTAGCTTCTCCACACCGTCTTTTTTTCTCACCCATGACCACTGCCACCTGAAGCTCCCTCAGTGATGAGTTTTCACCATTCCTGCCTCTCCGTGGCCACACTGGGGAGGGTCACGTGGTAGGAAGGACCAGGACTCTGGAGTCAGACTGGTTTTTATCAGCTCTGCCACTGTCTCCAGGATGGTGGGCTTAAGACTGCTCTCTAGCAAATGTGGATACTGGGATGTAAAGCTTGAGAGTTTGCAAGCCCTCCCCCCTCCCTCTTCCTTCATCTCTAGCTGCTCTCTCTTCTTCCTGTCTTTAGAAATGCCAGGCTCGCTCCCTCCTGCTCCCCTCTCAGACTTGGGCCTTTCTCCCTGGCTCCCTCCCTCACCTCCTTCAAGTCTTCACTGAACTGCCTTTTGTTGGGCTATACCTCACAGGCCTACAAGGCCTGTACTCGCACAGCTTCAAGACTGAAGAAAGAGCCCCGGTCAGCGACAGAGAGATCCATGGTTTCATGGAGGGGAACTTACACATCTGAAGCAAGGTCCCGGAGCGACTCCCCACATTGTGCAGAGTGGACGACAGGCAGGACATGGCAGCCGGCTTCACTCTGATCCCGGGGACAAGGGGAGGTCAGCAGTTAAAAGGGAATGGACTGCAGGTGGGTTTGTTTGCTACTAAGGAAACCAGCAGAGGGCACGCCCTGCACCGCCCCTTTGATAAGAACAATCACCAGCTGGGAACTTCGGCAAGTATGTCATGTGTGAAGGGCACAGGTGGAGCGGGCACTGGTCGAGCAGGGGATGGACCGAGAGCAGAGAGCAGCCACCTTGAGTGGCCCGACCATACACCTTCCTTGACTATCCACTTAAATTGCAACACTTTACCCTCCTTTCTTTTTCTCCAGACCACTTGTCACCTTCTAACTTTCTATGTAATTTCATTATCCGTGATATTGTTCATTGACTTTCTCCTCCCTCTAGACTGTGAGTTCCAGGTAGGCATGGATTTCGGTCTGTCCCATTCACTGATGGAACCTTAACATCTGACACACAAGAAGAAGCCCTCAACAAATGGAATGGATGGATGGATTAATGGGAGTCGGCAGACTGTAACGGTGAAGAGAGCTTTGGTAATCATCTTGGATTGACATCTCAGCTCTGCCATTTCCCAACTACGTGACATCACTTCTTTATGCTTCAGTTCCCGTATTTGTAAATTGAAACTGATAATGATACCTAAAAAAAAAAAAAAAAAAACGAGAGAGAGACAGATGGAGTGCTTGACCCATGGAGCAGGCTCTTTAACTGGGTCCCTTCTGCTTTGGAATGCCACCTTTCTAGGTGTAGCCAAAGCCAGTCTCCTTGCAAGAAGTCCCCAGTGAAGATACCTTGCCCCAGGGCTCACTGGCCCTTCTCTGCACCCATGGGCGTCCACAGGCCATGCTAGGCTCTATACTGTATTCTCAAATGTTTAATGAGTGAAACATCTTGCTGGCCTCCCCCTTAGATGACCGGCTTTGGGGGGCAGCAAATTTCTGGATGCAATGCAAAGCATTTGCCAAGTATCTGATGTAAGAATGACTGAGCTAGAGTGTCTTTTTCAAAAAATCACCTTCTCAGTTTGCTCATTCATTCAACACGCATCTCTTACCATCTAGCAGTCACTATTGTAGGCCATCAACAAATCAGCAGTGAACACAAAGTCCCTGCCTTTTGGAGCTTACATTTTCATGAGGACACTGACCATAAACCAGGGAAAGGCTCTAAGTGACATGGAACAAGGAGGGGGTGGGGGAGGAGTGTCAGGAGTGGAGTGAGGGGAGGCAAGATTGGGGTCTGGGCAAAGTGTCCAGGCCAGGAGGGCGGCAAGAGCGCACTCCGAGTGGGAGGTCTGTGGAGGGTGTGAGAGCAGGGGGCAGCCAGGGCGGCAGCCAGCAGAAAGAACCAGGGGCTGTGCTCAGAGGGCGAGCCGGGACCCAGTTCTACAGGGGCCCCCAAAGCCGTTTTAAAGACTTGATTTTTAACTCTGTGTGCGATGGGAAATCAGCCGATGATGTAAAATACTTTGGTGTGTTTTTAAAAACGAACCAGCTTTATTCAACTTCGTTTCCTGAAGGTTCCAAAATATGATTTTGAAACTGTCATTGCTGTTGGCCCTTCCATTGGAGGGCTCTGAAGAGAAGAGTGAAAAAAACCTGCCTTACTTGTGTAACAGGCTTACTCTGACTGTTCACAGAGTGGAGAATGGACGGGAGTGAGGGGGCCAGGGACCCAGGGAGAAGCAGGAGGAACCAGATGATGGGGCAGTGAGGTGGGGACGGAAGGTGGGAGGAGTGGTTGAATTTTGGATCTGCCATAAAGGCAGAGAAAATAGAATTTGCTGAGATGTGGGGTTAGGGATTGTAAGATGTCGGTTTTATCATTACTTAGGTATGGTAAGGCCAACAAATCAGTGCCATTGAGAAGACAGCTCATCACTCACAGTTCCCCAGTTCCCCAGGGCGTGGAGGGTGGGGCACCAAGCCACAGGGGCTGCACAGGGATGTGCCAGGGTCAGTCTGGAGGCAGAGGAAGCAGGGGAAAACATGGGCCAGAGTCTTACTGTGTGGTTTCCAGGGGAAAGAACAGGCAAGGCAGGTTTAGGATTGGCTAGTTTGACAATTTCAAGAGGCTCTGGGGTGTAGGGGCTGCCTCTGTTGTCTGGCCCCTGACCCTCGGGTGACAGAGGCCTGGAGCATCAGGCCGCTAAAAGAAGCTGGTTGGGGAGGGCTCTGGATGGGTTGCTTTGCATATGAAAGGCCCGAGTTGTTTCTTTCTGTAGGAATTGAGGACCCAGGGTCACTGCGGCCCCAGATACCGAAGTAGCAGAAGAGAAAGACATGTTAATTCATTGGAAGTAAGGAGCCAAGGATGACTCTGATTTTTGGTCTAAACAACTAGGAGAATAGAATAATCACTCGTGAAACAAACTCTGTCGCTGCTGCCGATAGTGACGGTCTCACCCTGAATCACCTGCACTCTCCCCGTTTCACTTCTGTTTCCAAACCAACCCATTAATTTCTGCGTGTTCCAGCTCCCTCTTGTGGTGAAGATTTACTCTCATACCATTTCTGATATGAAGCTATAGAACAAAAAGAACTTTAGCAAAAGGATGGTTTAATATATTTTTAAAACAAACATGAGAACTGGGCTCATGTTTACTCCTATCGTCAGGTTGAACTTTGGGTAAGAAAATAAAGACAGAATTTCCAGGACTTTTTTATTTTTCAAATAAGCCCAAATTTCAAAAGGGCTAATAGTGATTTTGGAGCCTGCAATAAACTAAGTTGAACAAAGCTTGTTTTTCTCTTAAAAACAAACAAAAAGAGCATTTTTAAAGGCCATGTAGCTCTTTAAAAGCATCATTTTCTGTAAAATGTGGGTTATGAGTTCATTTGTCCTAAATCAATCTTAATCTTGTACTTCCCTTACTTTTTTTATTATTATTTTAAAATGAGTCATCCATAGTGTGGTGAAAGGGTCACGGGTCACCAGGGAAATCATCTTCTAGTTAACCACGTACACAAACTATACAGGGGTAAATGGAAGTGCGTAGATATCTTTGTTGACAGCCAGCTTCCTGAGTTTCTTCTAGAAGATTCTAGAATCTGGCTCCTAGCTGGGGCAGAGGAATATAGTTTCTCCGAAACAAGGAAATCTTAAGTAACTAGAAGTAAAAGAATCATATTCAAGCTTGCCATATGAGGAGATATACACTGCGGGGAGTATGAGTGTTCATCCTGTAACTACTGAAATTGGTCCCTAAAAGGAAAATAATTTATCCCAACAGAACTGAGATATTAGAGAAATTTCTCAAAATTTTGTTATATAATAGAGCCACTCAAAATTTAGCACTCTATTACCATGTGATCCAGCAATCCCACCCAGGCATATATCCAGAGGAAACTCTAATTTGAAAAGACACATGCACCCCAATGTTCACAGCAGCACCATTTACAATAGCCAAGACATGGAAGTAACCTAAGTGTCCATCGACAGATGACTGGATAAAGAAGATGTGGTGTGTGTGTGTGTTTATATATATATATATATATATATATAATCACTTTGCTATACACCAGAAACTACCACAAGGTTACAAATCAACTACACTTCAATTTAAGGGAAAAAAAGGAAGCAAATATAGCACTCTGCCTGTGTGTTTGTGTGCTTATGTATGTGTGTGTGTCTGTGTGTATAGGAGTACCACTTACCTAGGTAAGACTTACAGCACCCATAGCTATGTGGGACACAGCCAGAAACCTGAAAGCAAGTGACTTCTGAGCAGCCAACAGCTATTTCAAAGTTCATGCACTTTGCTCTGCAGAATTACCTTGATACAGACACTGTGGAACACCAGATTCCAGCCTCAGAGCCTCTGACCTGAGAGCCAGCGAGAGAGGGAAGGAGGAAGTAGCAGAAAAATGAAACTGGTTTTCTAAAAATCTCTCTTCCAGTTTTTAAGCACTATGGCTTAAAGTCTAGGCGTTTGACACAACCACACAAAATCTATGGGACACAGCAAAGGCAGTGCTAAGAGGGAAGTTTATAGCGATACAGGCCTTCCTCAAAAAAGAAGAACAATCTCAAATAAACAATCTAACCCACTAGCTAAAAGAATTAGAAAAAGAAGAGCAAAAACACCCAAAAGTCAGCAGAAGGAAGGAAATAATAAAGATTAGGGAGGGAATAAATAAAATAGAGATTAAAAAAAAAACAATAGAAAAATCAATCAAACCAAAAGCTGGATTTTTGAAAGAGTAAATAAAATCGACAAACCTCTGGCCAAACTCACAAAGAAGAAAAAAGAGAGAGCACAAATAAGTAAAATAAGAAAGGAAAATGGAGAAATTACAACCAATAACATAGGAATACAGAATATTATACGAGAATATTATGAAAAACTACACGGAACCAAAATGGATAACCTAGAGGAGATGGAGAAGTTTCTGAAACATACAGTCCACCAAGACTGAATCAAGAAGAAACTGACCACTTGAACAAACCAATCACTAGAAATGAAATCGAAATAGCAATAAAAAACCTCCCCACAAATAAAAGTCCGGGACTGGATGGCTTCCCCAGGGAATTCTACCAACCATACAAAGAAGAACTCATGCCAGTCCTTCTCAAACTCTTCCAGAAGATTGAAAAAGAGGGAATACTCCCAAACTCATTCTATGAAGCCACCATCACCCTGATAACAAAACCAGGCAAAGACACCACCAAAAAAAGAGAATTACAGACCAGTATCACTGATGAACATAGATGCAAAAATCCTTACCAAAATATTAGCAAATAGAATCCAACAGCACATAAAAAAGATTATACATCATGATCAAGTGGGGTTCATCCCAGGGACACAAGGATGTTTCAACATATGCAAATCAATCAATGTAATACATCACATCAACAAGAGAAAGGACAAAAACCACGTGATCATCTCAGTAGATGCAGAAAAAGCTTTTGATAAAATTCAACACCCATTTATGATAAAAACTCTCACCAAAGTGGGTATAAAGGGAACGTATCTCAACATCATAAAAGCTATATATGGCAAACCTACAGCCAGCATAGTACTCAACAGTGAAAAACTCAAAAGCTTCCCACTAAAATCTGGGACAAAACAAGGCTGCCCACTATCACCACTCCTATTCAACATAGTCTTGGAAGTCCTAGTCACAGCAATCAGGCAAGAGAGAGAAATAAAAGGAATCCAAATTGGAAAAGAAGAGGTAAAAGTGTCACTATATGCCAATGACATGTTACTATATATAGAAAACCCAGAAAGGTCCACACAAAAACTACTAGAGCTGATTGAAGAATTCAGCAAGGTAGCAGGTTACAAGATTAACATTCAAAAATCAGTTGCATTTCTTTACACTAACAATGAATCAACAGAAAAAGAAAGTAAAGAAACAATCCCCCTTAAAATAGCACCCAAAGTAATAAAATATCTAGAAATAAATCTAACCAAGGAGGTGAAAGAATTATACACAGAAAACTATAAACTATTGATGAAGGAAATTAAAGAAGACTTTAAAAAATGGAAAGATATCCCATGCTCCTGGATTGGAAGAATCAATAGTGTTAAAATGGTCACACTGCCCAAGGCAATCTACAGATTTAATGCAATCCCTATCAAATTACCGAGGACATACTTCACAGAACTAGAACAAATCATAATAAAATTTATATGGAACCACAAAAGACCTAGAATTGCCAAAGCATTACTGAAGAAAAAGAAAGAGGCTGGAGAAATAACTCTCCCAGACTTCAGACAATACTACAGAGCTACAGTCATCAAGACAGCATGGTACTGGTACAAAAACAGACATATAGACCAATGGAACAGAATAGAGAGCCCAGAAATGAACCCACAAACTTTTGGTCAACTAATCTTCGACAAAGGAGGCAAGAATATACAGTGGAATAAAGACAGTCTCTTCAGCAAATGGTGTTGCGAAAACTGGAGAGCAGCATGTAAATCAATGAAGCTAGAACACTCCCTTACACCATACACAAAAATAAACTCAAAATGGATCAAACACTTGAACATGAGACAAGGTACAATAAACCTTCTAGAAGAAAATATAGGCAAAACATTATCTGACATACATCTCAAAAATGTTCTCCTAGGGCAGTCTACCCAACCAATAGAAATAAAAGCAAGAATAAATAAATGGGACCTAATTAAACTTACAAGCTTCTGCGCAGCAAAGGAAACCATAAGTAAAACAAAAAGACAACCTACGGAATGGGAGAAAATTTTTGCAAATGAAACTGACAAAGGCTTGATCTCCAGAATATATAAGCAGCTCATATGACTTATTAAGAAAGAAACAAACAACCCAATCCAAAAATGGGCAGAAGACCTAAACAAGAAATTCTCCAAGGAAGAAATACAAAAGATCAATACGCACATGAAAAAATGCACAGTATCACTAATTATCAGAGAAATGCAAATCAAAACTACCATGAGGTATCACCTCACACCAGTCAGAATGGCCATCATTCAAAAGTCCACAAATGACAAATGCTGGAGAGGCTGTGGAGAAAAGGGAACCCTCCTACACTGCTAGTGGGAATGCAGTTTGGTGCAGCCACTGTGGAAAATAGTATGGAGATTCCTCAAAAGACTAGGAATAGACTTACCATGTGACCCAGGAATCCCGCTCCTGGGCATATATCTAGAAGGAACCCTACTTCAAAATGACACCTGCACCCCAATGTTCATAGCAGCACTATTTACAATAGCCAAGACATGGAAACAGCCTAAATGTCCATCAACAGATGACTGGATAAAGAAGAGGTGGTATATTTATACAATGGAATACTATTCAGCCATAAAAACAACAACATAATGCCATTTGCAGCAACATGGATGTTCCTGGAGAATGTCATTCTAAGTGAAGTAAGCCAGAAAGAGAAAGAAAAATACCATATGAGATCGCTCATATGTGGAATCTAAAAAAACAAAAAACGAACAAATAGAAACAGAAACACTCATAGACATAGAATACAAACTTGTGGTTGCCAAGGGGGAGGGGGGTGGGAAGGGACAGACTGGGATTTCAAAATGTAGAATAGATAAACAAGATTGTACTGTGTAGCACAGGGAAATATATACAGGATCTTGTGGTGGCTCACAGCGAAAGGGAATGTGACAATGAATGTCTGCATGTCCATGTATAACTGAAAAATTATGCTCTACACTGGAATTTGACACAGCATTGTAAAATTACTATAACTCAATTTTTAAAAAGTTAAAATAATAATAATAAAAGAAAAAAATTTAAAAAATATAAAGTCTAGGTGTTTTAGCAATTTCTGATGACGTTCTCAGCTGGTGAGTCTCTGACCTCAGTGGGCAGAATCACTGGGAAATTTGTTACCCATGCAGATCCCTGGACCCTGCTGCCAGAGACTCTGCATGTGGATCAAGTGCCCTGGGCAGAACATAGAAACCTGACATTTCTGATTTGCAGTGCAGTCCAGTAAGTGATGCTCAGGGTGATATTCCTGAGTAATGAAGAAAAGATAAAACTAAGTGTAATGTAGTCTGCCTAATGATAATGGTAATTGTTGTCAGAACCAGAGGCTATCCCCCAAGAACTCAAAAATCACTCTCTGGGAGCTGTTTTAAGATCAGAGAAGAGATACCTAAAGTCATCAGAAAGAAAAAAATGGCGCTCAAACCAGCAGGACTTGATTCAATTAAAAAAAAATCTTTAAAAACAATCAGGATGTTTCGAATTTTCTTCAGATTCCAATACAGGAGGTGGGGGAAGTGGATGAGGATGTAGATAAAACCAGACTGACTGATCACGTGTGGAAAATGATTGCAACTAGGCGAGGGGTACATGGGGGTTCGTTATCTTCTATTGTATATTTTTCTCTTTCAGAATCTCTAAAATAAAAAATTTAAGAAAAAAATTTTAAAGAGAATGTTATTTACTATAAACATACTGTCAAGGAGGAAGAAAATTTCTTCTATCCTTCTAGGTTCTTCTGGCTGGTCTAAGAATTACATTGACATGAGACAGAGTAACAGGAAAGAATCAATCAAACAAATTTAATAATGTGATGCGTGGGAGAGACTGAGTAACTCACCAAAATGGCTAAAATACCATCCTCAGTTGAAGACAAAAGAGGAGGTTGAGGGTGGGGAGAGTCAGTTATGAGAGTTTACCATGAAAAACACATTAAAAAGGATAAGGTTCTCACACAGATTTAAGTCATTGTCTTCTCCACTCATGAGAGTTTCTAGAGTTGGTCATTTTCCTCGTTCCTGGTCCCGCCAGGGAGACACCCTTACAAATGGAGGTTTCTCTTATATATGCAAGTGTTTCTTACAGAAGGGTAACTCCTACTTGGTTGTCAGAGTTTTTCCCATGTCTGCTTTCTTAGAAAACAACCAACTTAATGACTAAGAGACATATTTGGGGGTTACAAATTTCTCTTCCCCCATAATACCAAAAAAAAAAACCAAAAAAAAAAAACCCACAAGCGTTACAGAGGCAAACACATTGCCTGTCCTAATTCTGTCCAAGTAACTGCCTTCCTTGAATTTCCTGGGCACACTGGCAAACTAATCCCGACTGTGAAATGGATCTATCAGACAGCATTAAGCCTTCCGCGTGAGGAAGTGAAAACTCCCCTTGTTCTTATTCCTTGCTCACCAAACCATCATCCTCTGATTGTTGATCTGCCTTCAGGGAGAAATTCTTCTGATACTGCTAGCACGGCCCTTCAAAGTATGTGACAGTCATAGTCTCCATTATCTGTCACTAAACTGGGATTCTGGTTTTGATTCTGGCCTGGTAAGTGTGGTTAATGAATCTGTCCTGAAAGGTGGAGCTATGTATTATGTGCTGATAAAATATCCAGTATATGAGCCAGGAAAGACCAAGAAAGCCCTAAGCCAAGGCAAGTTTCTCAAGACAATGAATGTCTCCTGGTGTAACCCCTGGGAAGAAGCCAACCAAGTGAATAAACATCCCTCCCAGCTTGTGGTTGCTTTCCTTGATTAATTGAATGTTTACTATACACAGCAAGCATTGTACTAGGTACTTTCCATACTAGGTACTTTCTGTCAGTTATTTCACTTAATTTTCACAGTAGAAAACACTGTGGTATGTAATTACACACACCTATGTACGTGATATACCTACACTGAATACTCACTGCATATAACCTAGAACATGATATTCTCACTACACCACTGCATGAATATATATACATGTAATGATTATTAAGCATTGTTATTCTATTTATTTTTTAATTAACTTTGTGGGGGAGGTAATTAGGTTTATTCATCTATTTATTTAATGGAGGTACTGGGGCTTGAACCAGGACCTCGTGCATGCTAGGCATGCAGTCTACCACCGAGCTGTACCCACCCCTCAGCATTGTTATTCTAAGTGGAATTTCATTGAAACACTCTGTTTCACTACAAGCAATTGTAAAGTGTTTACCATCTAGGATAATATTACTAGCAAACCCACCTAACCAGGCACTTGTAAACCCATACTGTCACAATCCACTGAAGGGGAATGAGCAGCGTGGATGCCGTTGTTAACCTCGCTGTGATGTAAATTGCAGAATCAGGATACTTGAAATCCATATGTGTAAGGCCTGGCCTGTCTGATACCCCGTGTCAACTCATGTACTAAATATTAGCAATGTTGAACTTCTATGCCTGTGTCATCTATATACATGCAAACACAAAATTCTCAATGTCCTTCCCACGCTGCTGTGGATTGTCTTCCAGACCCCTTGTGGTGCATCTCTTTCCACCTTATGTTCTGTTTGGTGGAACAAAATTTTCTAGGATAATGGAAGACACTATTTATTTTTTTTCTTCTGATTTTTGGAAGACCATCCCAAAGTCTGGTCTGAGAACCTGATCTCCCTGCAGTGCCCATTCGGCTGTGATCACTGCTCAGGTACACCAGACGTGGAACACAGAGTTGGAAGCATTGTTCACCAATAGACACACCAAGACACGTGTGACTGGGTCCAGCCTTTTGCAGACCCCAGAATAATGAAAGGTAATGAGAAGAGCACATTCAGTTTGAGGTAAAAAAATTGGGACTCAAGCCGTCTGAGCTTTGTACTCTTTAATGCTGTTTCCCTTTTATAAATGAGTCCAATAAAAATTGCCCTGGCTATTTCACAGGCTTGTTTTAGGAATAATGCAGATGACCCCGGTGACAGACGCTGGACTGGCTATCCAAAAGCCATTCACAAGCCATTTTCCCCCTTGCCTTCCTGTCCCTAAAATAGTCACATTTCAAGAATTCCTTTGCACCCCAACATTCATAGCAGCACCTTTTACATAGCCAAGATATGGAAGCAACCTAAGTGTCCATCAGCAGATGAACAGATAAAGATATAGTGTGTATGCACAATGGAATACTACTCAGCCATAAAGAAGGATGAAGTTTTGCCATTTGCAACAACATGGATGGACTTGGAGGGTATTATACTCAGTGAAATAAGTCAGATAGAGAAAAACAAATACTGTATGATCTCACTTACATGTGGAATCAAAAAAACAAAATAAACAAATATAACAATACAGAAATAGACTCACAGATATAAAAAACAAACTCGTGGTTACCAGTGGGAAGAAAAAGAGGGGTAGGGCAAGACAGGGGTAGGGGATTAAGAGGCACAAACTACTAGGTATAAAATAAATGAGCTAAAGAATATACTTACTGTACAGCACAGGGAATAGAGCTGATAGTTTATAATAACTTTAAATGGAGTGTAGCCTTTTAAAAGTGTGAATTATTATGTCGTATACTTGAAATATATAATATTGTACATCAACTATACAATAAAAACAAAACAATAAAACAAACACAGAGAAAACAAAAATTAAAATGCTCTATTGTGGCAATTCCAAAAAAAAGAAGATGAATCCCTTGCAGCTAGGGCTGGCCACCAGATCCAATTCTGGCCAATGAGATTTCAGGGAGAGGAGTGGGCAGTCACTGAGTGGAGCTTCTGGGAAAATGATGTAAAAGAGACTCCAGCAGGCATGCATGCTGCCTTCATCCCTTATTCTCCAATCTCCTTTTCACACAGCCACCAGGGTGGGCTTTTAAAATAGTGAAGCAGATCATGCCATTGCCCGGTTGAATCTCTTTCCACTGCAGTCAGAATAACATCCGGACTACGTACAGTGGTCTGGCTCCCTCTCCCTCCCCAGTATCATTCAGTCCACCCTCCCCCACTCCCTGTCCTCCAGCCAGACCTTCTGTTCCTCACACTTGCCAAAGGTTCTCCTGGCTCCAGGCCCTCACACCTGCTGATTCCTCTGCCGAGTGCTGCTCCAGCTCTTTGCACGGCTTGTGTGCCCTGTCAGCTCTCAACTCCTGGGTCTGCATTAGAGATGCCTTCCTTGACCATCCACCCTGTATCCTCTATCTCATCACCCAGTGTGCTTCACTGTTACCTTTTATCCCAATCCAGTAATTCTGTGTATTTGTTTATCTGTTAGTTGTCTGTCTTCCATCACTAGAATACAGGCATCCCTGGGTACAGCCTTGTTCTGTCTTGTTTATTGCTATATCCTTAGCCCCTTGCATGGCACCTGAAACGTAGGAGACACTCATTCAATATTTGCAGAGTAAGCGAACAGGTTTTCCCTATGAATCTCCATCTTCTATTCATTACTTCTTCATTAAAGGAAAGGAGAAGCTGAACAAGAGTTCACAGTGGGAATAACAAGTGTCTTAACACAGGATATGTATGATGGTTGGATGACTTCCAGGAAGGGATAATCAAGGAAGACAACTTACTAGCAAACAAAACAAAACAAAACAAAACAAAACAAAAGTTAAGGGAGCGATTGTAATTGGCTGAGAGTGGAATATAGTGGAAAATACTGTGTCACCCTCATCGTCCGATAGCTATTTGGTTTTTTTGGTTGCTGTTTTCTTTTGCTTTTTAACTTTTTTTAAAAACTGAAGTATATTTGATTTACAATGTTGCCTAATTGCTATTTGGATTGCCACAGCGGCAGACACCTTAGGGAGTCTTGGGAGGAGACGTCTGGAAGTGAAGGTGACCCAGCCAGTCAAGGTGGAATGCCTGCTTCTGACAGACTCAGCATCACGCGCCAGGGGTGAGGTGGCTCTCACTGTCCACTTAAATTCCCACTTCTCTTTACTTCCCCTCCTTACGCGCCTCCTCTGTTTAAAACAACTGCATGTGTGTATATGTATATATATATATATCAACACACACATAGACTTTATCATTTTGCAGGAGTTTTTGAAAGTAGTGGCTGATATGCTGAGTAATTTTCAAATGGCATACACTTAAGAGGATGATTGTGTAGGAAACAAATGACAGTCAAATAAAAGATACTGACCACAAAGATATGGAAATTATTACCCATAATCAAGGCTACTATGAGCAGAAGACATGGCATTAGTTCCTCCTTTCTACCATATAGTTATTGTTTTGTAGAACCCTTTCAAAGCAAGATGCTGAATACTTGCATCTGGAGCTCCTAAGATTCTCCCACTTAACCTCAATATGATTATCACAACTAAGATAATTAATAGTCATTCCCTAATACCACCTAGCACAAAGTCTTTATTTAAATTTCCAAGCCCTCTTTTGAAAGTCTCACTCCACATCATATGAAATATATTAAAATGCACCCACAGTAGTTTTTACTGAAATAAAAAATTTTAATGATTTAGCTACAAGTAAGCCATTTAATTTGTAATCAATTTCTCAGCAAGCATGGTACATAGGCCTTTTGAAGGGAAATAATCTAAACTCCTAATTGTTTTTAAAAATAATTACAATTTTTGGAAATATTAACATTCTATCAATAATGTCAGTAAAATTGTTAGTTTGAGTCTGAGAGTATCTGATCTCAATTCAGTTCATAAGGCCGAAAAAGATTCTGGCTGTAGGAAACGTGGGGGTGAAGGCATCCAGAAGACGAAATACAATAGCTCACAGAGAAGTTTGTATTAGAAATGACTTTGTCAATGGCAAAAAGAAGCCCTACATACACTTCTAAGGGGATTTCATTAGTATAAATCAATTTAATAAAAAATGTGTTAAGGTACAAAAGGGGGCAGGTATTATTATAGACACATTATTGACCCCATTTTGCAGATGGGGAAACTGAGGCTAAGGGAGATGTAAGATGGTCTTGCCAAGGTTCAGCTGGCAAAACAAGACCTTGCTTGCCATCACAATACAAGAGAAAAAGAACTTCAGTATTTTAAGTTCATTATGTTTTTAAAATTAAGAAATGCTGGGTTTTTTTTTTTTAAGCTTAGCAAAGGAGTTAAAAGCAGAGTGACTTCATTTTCACTTTCATGTAACAAAACTCCCAGAAGACACACTTCCTCACCAGAGTCTTAATGCAGTATTGCTCTAGCATCCTGCCGGGCATGAATTGCTCATTTCAGCAAGCATGACTCAACCATCACATTGGGAATGTTTTTCCTCTTGAAAGCCCTTGGAGCCAAATTGTTAAAGAATCAAGAGGAATCACTTAAGGATATGAGTGATTTTCACATGGTGAACATTTTGGGAAAGAGGGTGACTGTGGAGGTAACAAATGACATTCAAAGACTAGATACTGATTGTGAAGATGTGGAGATTATACATAATCAAGGCTGCTATCGGCAGAATTAATGAAAGTAGTTCCTCCTCATTCCCACTGTAATATTCCAGGGAGGGATGAATCCAGGGGAGGATGCTTAGCATGAACCCTCAAGCAGTGGGTACTGCCTCTGTCTCTTCCCACAGCGGTGAAGAAGCACGTACCCACAAAGCCACGAAGGACACGCGTGCCACTGGCTCAGGTGGTTCCACAGATGCTGACCAAGTGTGTATGTAGGTCAGTGCTCTTCAGACGCTTCAGACCAGACACCCTTACCAGAAAAAGTGTGCGATCAGCACTTCCAATGCATGTTCATCTAAACCTGTGGTCACAATCTGGGGGGAGGGTATAGCTCAGTGGTAGAGCTCATGCTTAGCACGCAAGGTTCTGGGTTCAACCCCGGGTACCGCCATTAAAATAAATAAATAAATAAACCTATGGTCACGATCCGTACTGATAACATTAAGTAGATTAAGAAACACATACAAAATAGAAATTTCAGGGATGAGATGAAATATAGTTTTAAATAATCATTTTTTTTTCTTTTTACATAGTCTTGAAAAGCCTTTTTATTCTCCCACACGCCCAGGCCTATTTTGCCAGTATTTTTCAGGGAAAGTAGTGAGATTAAATATGCTTCATTATTTTGAAAATCTTGGTTTAATGCTTCATGATAAAGCAAGGCAAAGGTCTATTTCTAAATCCAGTTTATATCGACACTTGACTTAATACCAAAGTTAAGGGAAAAAAAGAAAAAAAGACCTCACAAAGATCCTTACGTCCAAACAGAACAACATCCACCACCAGGCTTATTAAATCTGGAGGCTGAGTTTTCTGTTCCACCTATCAGCTATGCAAAGGCTTTTACTGGTATTCATCTGCTAGATGTCCATCTCCCCAACTTGTTCTTACAAACTAACTGGGTGCTATATATATGTATGTGTGTGTGTGTGTGTGTGTGTGTGTGTGTGTGTGTGTGTGTATACATATATATATATGTGTAACAAATGGATCCAAAATCTAGTGTAAGTCTTAGTTTGGGAAATTTCTAAACAGAATAGAAAATTATGACTTCTCAAATGCTCAACAGTATCTGCCATAACAAGGTACTTGCTAATACATCTCAGGGCACCACCACCGTCACCACCCTCGGCATTCTGTGGGGGCACCAGCAGGATCAGTATCCATCTTGGTTATTGTTTTGAGGGAATCCTTAGACACCTCTTTGCTTTTGATCATCAGCCTGTTTAGATGTAAATAAACACATAAATATATAAATAATTTTTAAATGCTCAGACATAAGTTTTATAGACTTTAGAAACAAAAGCACATCAGATGGGCCGCCGCGCCGCCGTAGCCCTCCAACGCCAGCGCCGCCTCTGGCTTGCCGAGCTCCAGCCGAAGGAAAAGAGGGGTAAGTAAGGAGGTCTCTATACCATGGCTCGTACAAAGCCGACCGCCCGCAAATCGACCGGTGGTAAAGCAACTAGCTACAAAAGCCGCTCGCAAGAGTGCGCCCTCTACTGGAGGGGTGAAGAAACCTCATCGTTACAGGCCTGGTACCGTGGCACTCCGTGAAACTAGACGTTATCAGAAGTCCACTGAACTTCTGATTCGCAAACTTTCCTTCCAGCGTCAGGTGCGGGAAATTGCTCAGGACTTCAAAACAGATCTGCACTTCCAGAGTGCAGCTATTGGTGCTTTGCAGGAGGCAAGGAAGGCCTATCTGGTTGGCCTTTTTGAAGACACCAACCTGTGTGCTATCCATGCCAAACGTGTAACAATTATGCCAAAAGACATCCAGCTAGCACGCCGCATACGTGGAGAACGTGCTTAAGAATCCACTATGATGGGAAACATTTCATTCTTTTAAAAAAAAAAAAATCTCTCCTTCCTGTTATTGGTAGTTCCTAACGTTTGATATTTTTTTCCATGGGGTCAAAAGGTACCTAAGTATATGATTACAAGTAGAAAAATAGGGGACGGAAATCAGGTATTGGCAGTTTTTCCTTTTTCATTTGTGTGTGAATTTTTAATATAAATGCAGGACATAAAGCATTAATGCAAGTCAAAATGTTTCAGTGAACAAGTTTCAGCAGTTCAACTTTATAACAATTATAAATAAACCTGTTAAATTTTTCTGGAAAAAGAAGAAGCACATCAGATGGAAACATTTTCAAACATCCAACAGGAAGAGATAAAGCATGTTTGTTTTTTCTAAAAGTAACTATTCCGGTAGCATATTCCTTAGGATGAAATACATTCCAGATCTTCGTCATTAGAGAAACGGTCAACAATTTGAATCATGTCTTTTTGTGAAAGAAGACTCAAAGTCTTTTAATTACTCTGCCAGGAGAGAACCAGTGAGTCATCTGAACAGCACAAAGCATGTTCATGGTCACTCTCTGTGATGCTTTTTTTTTAAAGGTCCACAAGTTTTCTGAAAGGCCCCCATACACAGCTGTGTCTCCAACCTCCGGAGGCTTGAGCGATTGCCATTGGACATGAATGGAGCAGAACTTCCGAGCTAACTGAGAAAAGGCCCTGGGGCTTCAGCAGGGTTATCTCAGGGCGCTTGCTCTGTGCATCTTCAGCCACCCTAGGAGAAGGCTCGCTACCCTGAGGCCACCATGTGGAGATACCAGAGAGGAAGAGATGCTGGAGGAGGATCAGCTGTTTGGTGTCCCCTCCCTGCTGTTAGATGACAGCAGACCTGCCTCGCTGGACCACTCTCCCATTCCCGACCCACCACAACAGTGACAGATAACACATGGCTGTGGCTTTACCTACTAGGTTTTGGAGAAATCTGTGCTGCAATAGATACTATCCATATATTAACTCATTCATTCTCACAATAACCCTACGAGTTATTGTCAGCCCCCTTTTAAAAATGAGAGGACACTGAGGCCTTGAGAGGCTTCACCATTAGAATATCTGGGATTCAGTCCCCAAGCAGTTGGACCTCAGAGTCTATGCGCAGTGTCCACAGCTTTTTGGAAAGAAGACAAACGCAAGGATCAAAGGCATCGGAAGTGACAGGTCCCCGGGAGAAACCAGATGTGGAAGGTGAAGGGAAGCCTCAAATAGAGCCCAGAGGTTTTGAGGAAATGTAGGGAAAAAAGAGTTCAGGGAGGAGGATTATGAGTTTGGATTTTGACATGTTTCATTTGGGTGTGCCACTGGTACCTCAAAAAGAAGATGGAACACAGGGATTCAGGGGCAAAGTCAAGGCCCTGGAAGTGGGTTTGGGAATCAAGTGCTGTCTGAAGATATCATAATGGGAAAGGCTGTTCAGCCAGAAGAGAAGAGGAAGCAGGACGAAGGCTTAAGGGGTGCTTCCGCATCTGGTTTATGATACACATGACCTTTTGTGATTAAGTTCCTATGTCTTCAGAATTTAAAAATGTGTGTTATTCAGCATCTGTGGATACAATGGGACAACAGACTCCATGAAGCAGACAACACTGACTAATCTTATATTTGCAGAACAACTTTATGAATTGCTGGCTTGAGAAACTGGATGTTCTCTGTCAATAAGCCAAAACTGCAGCAGACGCAACAGAGACTGGCAGAAATAAATGCCAGGAATACTGATAAACCACTTATAGACCTCAAGTGTCCCACAGAATGAATATATTCATTCCAGGTGAATATCTGGGTTTTAGGAGACCTGATATCTTTTTCACTTTAGTGGACCCTCTTTAAGAAAATGATTACATGACATCAAAAACAAAGGTAACGAAAGCAAAAATAAACAAGTGGGACTACATGAAATTAAAATGCTTCTGCACAGCAAAGGAAATCGTCAACAAAATTAAAAGGCAACCTACAGAATGGGAGAAATTTTGCAAACAACACATACAATAAGGGGTATTTAAATATTTGCCAATCACATATCTAATAAGGGGTTAATATCCAAAATATACAAGGAACTCATGTAACGCAATAGCAAAAATAAATAAATAACATAATTTAAACATAGGAAAAGGGCCTGAATAGACATTTTCCCAAAGACATACAAATGGCCAACATGTACATGAAAAGGTGCTCAGTATCACTAATCATCAGGGAAAAGCAAATCAAAACCACAATGAGATAATACCTCACACCTAACCTAGGATGGTTATCAAAAAGACAAGAGACAGCAAATCCTGGCAAGGCTGTGGAGAAAAAAGGATCCTTGTACACTGATGCTGGGAATGTAAACTGGTACAGCAACTATGGGAAACAGTATGGAGATACCCCAAGATATTAAACATAGAACTACCGTATGATCCAACAATCACACTTCTGGGTATACAAAGGAAACAAAACCATTATGTCAGGGAGGCACCTATACTCCCATGTCCACTGCAGCCTTTAGCCACAATTGCCAAGGTATGGAAACAACCTAAGTGTCCACTGGCGAATGAAAAAAGAAAATGCCACACAAATACACACACACACACACACACAGAGGAATATTATTGTCTTAAAAAGAAGAAAATCTTGCCATTTGTTACAACATGGATGAATCTGTAGAGTGTCATGCTAAGTGAAGTAAGCCAGAGAAAGATAAATGCTGTATGGTATATTCTTCTGTCAACATCCTAGTGAAAGTTCTTTCTTCTAGGCTATTACAGTAACCTGACTGGCCACCATGGCTCCATATCCACATATCCTTTCCCTTGCCACTGGAATTTCTCACATAAATCTGATGGTCTCACTCACTACCTTGCTTAAATGTTTTCATTGGTTACCCGCCGCCTAAATAGTAAAGCTCAAATGTTTCTGTGTGGCTATCCTCTTTTCCCCTTCCCTTCTTCAAAATTCCTTCTTCCCCAAACGTGGAATTCCCTATTTGATCTTTTCTTGGCTATTGGCCTTGGGCTGGGCACCTGACTCTAGCCAGGCCATCCTAGAAATTTTGATCTGGGACTGATAATCAGTCAGTTTCTCTTTGGATGCCTGCAACAAGCAAAAATTCAGAAACAGTCAGTGGTCATGTTTTCTGCCAACTGAACCAGAAAAGTGGAAGTGAAGTAAGTTAGAAAGAGAAAGAAAAATACCACAAGATATCACTTGCATGTGGAATCTAAAACAAAAAAAAAAAACAAACAAAAAACAAACAAAGACAAACTTATTTATAAAACAGGAACAGACTCACAGACATACAAAACAAACTAATGGTTAACAGTGGAAAAGGGGGTGGGAAGGGATAAATTGGGAGTTCAAGATTTGCAGATACTAACTACTATACATAAAATAGATAAACAAGTTCATACTGTATAGTACAGGGAACTATATTCTTATAGTAACTTACGGTGAAAAAGAATATGAAAACAAATATATGTATGTTCAGGTATGACTGAAGCATTGTGCTGTACACCAGAAATTGACACAACATTGTAAACTGACTATACTTTAATTAAAAAAAAATATATATATATATATAGAGAGAGAGAGAGAGAGAAGTTCAGTTACAAAAGAGAGAAAATGAAGGTGTGCAGCAAAGCTGAGCCCAAAAGTAGGACACTGAGTGCTCAATCCCAGCTCTCCTTTGGGTCCAGCTGCATCCTTGTCCTAGAGTCTCACGTTGCACAAGTCAGACTCTTGGCAATAAATTCCCCTGTAGGTGCGTTTGAACTGAGTTTCTGACACTTGCACCCAAGTGCGTCCTAATTCCACTGCCTATGGCAACTTGGTGGTTCAACTACAACCCGCCTTGCGAGCTTCATTTCCCAGGTTCTGACCACCCCTTCATTTCACTGCACATTCACTCCTCTGCATCAGAGCCACAAGATCACACCATTCTCTGTGCTCACTGTCCTTTGTATTTGTCTCTTTAATTACATTTACCACATTATATTACAGAATTCCCATTTGTTAATATATTATTTTATAATGACAAATGCTTGATAAATCAGGTTATTTCAACAGACGAAGTGAATTAGTATTTGCCCCCAAAAGACTTGTCCAAATTACTGTCTTATTATCCAATTTAAAAAAGCAGTCTTTCCTTCAGACAATACTACAGAGCTACAGTAATCAAAACAGCATGGTATTGGCATAAAAACAGACATATGGATCAATGGAATGGAATAGAGAGCCCAGAAATAAACCCACACAACTATGGTCAATTAATCTTCGACAAAGGAAGCAAGAATATACAATGGAGAAAATTCAGTCTCTTCAGCAAATGGTGATGGGAAAACTGGATAGCAACATGTAAATCAGTGAAGTTAGAACATTCTCTCACACCATACACAAAAACAAACTCAAAATGGCTTAAAGACGTAAATATAAGACAAGATACCATAAATCTCCTAGAAGAAAACATAGGCAAAACATTCTCTGACATAAATCTTAGCAATGTTCTCCTAGGAGAGTCTACCCAGGCAACAGAAATAAAAGCAAAAATTAACAAATGGGACCTAATTAAACTTATAAGCATTTGCACAGCAAAAGGAAATCATAAGCAAAACAAAAACACAATCTATGGAATGGGAGAAAATATTTGGAAATGATGTGACTGACAAAGGCTTAATTTCCAGAATCTATAAACAGCTCATAGAACTTAATAACAACAACAACAACAAAACCCAATCCAAAAATGGGCAGAAGACCTAAACAAGCAATTATCCAATGAAGACATACAAATGGCCAATAGGCACATGAAAAAATGTTCAACATTGCTAATTATCAGAGAAAGGCAAACTAAAACTACAGTGAAGTTATCACCTCACATCAGTCAGAAGGGCCATCATTCAATAGTCCACAAATGATAAACGCTGGAGAGGGTATGGAGAAAAGGGAACCCTCGTACACTGCTGGTGGGCATGTAGTTTGGTGCAGCCGTTATGGAAAGCAGTATAGAGACTCCTCAGAAAACCAAAAATAGACTTACCATGTGATCCAGCAATCCCACTCCTGGGCATCACCAGATGGAACCTTAACTCTCCAAAAAGACACATGCACCCCTATGTTCCTAGCAGCACCATTTACAATAGCCAAGACATGGAAACAATCTAAATGTCCATCGAATGATGACTGGATAAAGATGCTGTAGTATATTTATACAATGGAATACTACTCAGCGATAAAAAAGAATAGAATAATGCCATTTGCAGCAACATGGATGGACCTACAGATCGTCATTGTAAGTGAAGTAAGCCAGAAAGAGAAAGAAAAATACCTATGATATCACTCATATGTGGAATCTAAAAAAAGAGAAAGAAAAAAAAGGACACTATGAACTCATCTACAAAACAGAAACAGACTCGCAGACATAGTAAACAATCATGGTTACCGGGGAAAGGGGGTGGGAAGGGATAAATTTGGGAGTTTGAGATTTCGAAATGTAAGCTACTATATATAAAAAGATTTAAATAAATAAATAAATAAAAGCCAAAAAAAAAAAAAAAGCAGTCTTTCATGAACAATGTAATTTTGCGTTTGAATAATAGAGTGACTTACATATGAAATACAGTATGAATTTCAGAGGCCCCAGGTCCCAATCCACATTTTCCTAAAGGGCCTAAATCAGTAATCTGCATGTAGAAATGATCATCTTAAACCCACCATGTATTTCTTTTTCTTCTTTCTCATATATTTTATAGTTATTCATTCTGCTAAATTCATTTACCTGTAAATCTAGAGATGTCAACCACTTTTGTAGTACTGGCCATTTGCACTGAAGTGTTTGTTCTTAAACAAGTTGGATTACTCAGCCTCTCAAATAAAAAAGTTACCATATCAGCCATAATACTTCGGGCTTTTTCTTGAAAGGTTCTTTAACCCTGAAGGTATTTCCCAAAGAAATTTCCAGATGAGTTCGTTTCTGTTTGAGTCTAATGTATTACAAATTACCTGGAAGTCTGGGGAAAGAAGAGGTATGTTTTGTTTTATTTTGGATTCAACCTAGTAACCAAACAAAGAAAATAAACCACAATTTCCTTATGCCAAAGCTGGTTTATTGAACTTCATGAGGGCAAAGTTACAGTGACACTATTCCACAACAAAATTATTTAACTCTAGTTTAGACTTCATGAGGAAATGTATTAGCAATATACTGCCAATAAAGCACTGCTATTCATAGCTAACTGGATGAGCTTCCTTTGGTGTTCTCAAATTATGACTTTTCTAAAACATATCTGATGTTTTCAACTAAAGGTCACAGTTAAAATAAATTCACACAGAAGTTACAAAATGTGTGATTTGTGCTTTAAAATAATTAGTTGTTTGATAGCCACCATTTAGAAGTGATTTCTCAATAGTCAGTGAAGCATTTTATAAATATTTTGGAAAATATCTAAAAGCTTTATCCCCATTCAGCTGTTAAGTACGTTCTTTTTAAAAACAAAAGCATGTAGAAAAAACTAAAACCATAAATCACTATAAATGGGATACAAATATTTTAAAATTAATAAATATTAAAGTGAAAAAATCAGGCCTTTCACAGAACTGTAAAGGATACTTACTACTAACTTCTTACAAAAAGAAAGTTAAATTACCTTTTTTAAAAAACGATTAATAACAGCACTGAGAAAACATAAATGTGCTTGGAAAGTCTGTAAACTTTCTTCTTCCACTTTAGAAAAATGTTTTGATAAGCAATAAGCAGATTCCCTTCTTTAAAAAACTGTTACACCCACCACAATTGTAACAGCTGTCATTGTTTTACTATAAAAATAGTTATAAATCAACATTAATTTAGATAAAATCAAACCATTTTTAATTCCAGCATGGTAAGAAAACTGGATTAATCTCCTTAAAATCAAAGCCAATTTGTTTTCCTTTAAGCTCTGATGTTTAAAACAGAACAATTATTTCCTATAATTATTACTTTCAGTTAGTTCATTTAATAGAATTATCTTGTTCTATAAATTATCCAGTCAGGACCACCATGATGATTAAACAGAAAATTCTACACTAGATTAGATTAGATCACATATTTAATTAGTTTCCCACATTCTGAAAATATTTTAAATATAATCACCTTTTGGCTTAATTTCCTCTAAAATGATTAAATTCAGCAATCTTTCAGAATTAGTGAATATGCACACTTCAGTTAAAGGTCATGGCTTACAATTCCATTCATGTTAATAGCTTCATATGCAAGCTTACTATTTTCCATGTGCAAAGTCCTAAATTCAAAATAAAAGTATTTTTAAAAAAATTTTTAGGAAGTATTTAGGGTAAAAAACTTTATGAAATAGCCTTTCTACCACTGAGGGATAGACTAGATATTTTTCAATATTTAATTTATTTTTCATACTGAGGAGGAGTATCTTGTTACGACCGTAAAATTTAAAGATTTAAACAACCCACGTACTGTAACACAGTACTATTAGAGAAATACATGTAGACACTTAGCAATTAGAGGTATGCCCTCAGTCCAAGTGGAAGATGATTTGCTAATTCAGCCTTTAGGCATTACATTGACTGGAGAGTGGGGGAGAGCAAGAGATACTATGTCAGATACACAGCTTGAAATTACTAAAAGCCAGGAATAGGTCTGTTGTGGTAGCTGGAACCATGTTCACCTATTCTCTCCCAAATTACAACTCCTCAAATCTCTCAGTTAGTTTTTCACCGCTTAAAAATACCAAAACAAAGTATAAAGCACCTTATTATGTCATGTCTTTTGCATTAAAATCTGATTTACTTCTGCATATTTTAAAGAATTTAGTAAGAAAACAATTCAAATTACTCTTTTAAAAATAACAATAATTTTTGTAGACCTGATTGATATTGATTAGAAATATATATCATCTAGAACTGTTGGAAAAGTCATTCTTTATGGACTGAGAACCAGAAAACATTTTACACCTTCTCTTCCCACTAGAACTAAAGTCTTGGCTCTAAAATATACCAATTATAATGCAATTACATAAACCAATAATACAAAGAAACAACTTGAGGGAGAGGCAAATATCAGTTTTTATCCTATTGAGAACACTTCTCATTCAAAGGACATACCAACAAATATACTAAACCCTTAATATATTTTTTCAATCCCAGGAACACAGGATTAAACAATTAGTGACTCTTAAAATTCCATCATGTTCTCATGTGAAGCTTCCTTCATTGGGCTCTCAATGGAAAGATGCTCTGATTCATCCTAACCTCATTTCAACCTCACTTGAAAACTTTTTCCTTGTGTTGTCACCCTGACAAACTTGATTAAGTAGGTACAAAACACAAAAATAAGCATGACAATGATAAAAAGTAAAGTGTCAGGACCATCCATTATGTTTCAGATTAAATTCTATGACTTTTCACTGTCATACTTCAAAAGTATTTGTCGTCAAAATTAGATAGTATAATAAAGACTGTTATTTAGCACCAGCACGTCATTGAAGGCTTTGGTTCAGGCTTCAGGGTAATTCCGTTATCAGGGGGTTGACTAAGCATTAATGGTTTATGGCTCTTAAGCTTATGAGCCAAGGTCATAAATATAGCTTCCACATGGTCATTATCATTGGGGTTTTTAGCAGAGGTTTCAAACAAAGGCATACTGTGCGTGTCAGCGAATTTCTGTGCCAAGTCTGTGGGTACCTGAATGGCACTTCTCAAGTCACATTTATTTCCAACAAGAATCCTTGGTATATCGTTGGCTAGCAAATGCTGTTTGCATTCTTCTATCCAAGACGGCAGGCTATGAAAACTCGCCATGTTGGTCATATCATACACGAAGACAACAGCATGTACATTTCTGTAGTAGTGCTGTACCATGCTCTTTCTGAATCGTTCTTGTCCCGCCGTGTCCCATAGCTGGATCTGAAAGTAGGGTGAAAAAAAGGAGGAAAACTAAAAATTTCATTCCAATTATGCACTGGGGAAAATTTAACCACCTTTGCATGGTCTTTTGTACTTTTTCACTTATACAACTACAACGTCACTCCCTTTCAACATGCCTTTTCAGTGTTATTTACAGGATCCAAATTTCATGATACTAGTCTAGTTACCTCATAGTTAATTCAAGTGTCATAACAAAATACTTCAAGTTAGCACTTTAATTTCAGTAAATCAACTTTGTTTGGAAAAAATTATACCTCAAAAATTGATTTTTAAAGCACTAAGAGAAATACATACCAGATTTTAACAAACATGTTAAGTGTCTAATTTCTGTAAATTTGGTTACGATATGCCATTCCCTGCCTTTTACACATCTAATCTAAAATAGTACTTAGGACAGATGTGAAAAGTCATGAGATCTAGCCCCCAAATCAACATATATACACAGCCTATGAAATTCAGGCCCCTTTGAAAATTTTAAATGGCTAGAAAATCACTTATCTATCCTTACCATCTCTACCAATAAAAATATCCCAATACCTCCTAGTGTAAATATAGAGGGACTGGGGAAAATGATATCTAAAGCTAAATATAAGCCATATGTTATGATTCTCTTAAAACACTGAATTTATCCTGCCTTTGTTTAGTTCCTAAAAAACAGTTGAATGATGAGGATACTGGTCACAAGGGAAAAGACTAGAGGCAGATTTGCTCAGGTAACTTTTAACTGAAAGACTTGTACTATTTGTAGATACTCAGATGGAAGCCTAAGCCAGGGATTTCACACAGAGCAATACTGAAGTAGAGGGAGACGGGATACTGCAGGCGGCCCTGAAAGTAAGGAGGATGTAAGACAGGAAGTGCTGAACACATGGCAGTATATGGTAAGTGCTCAATTAAGATGTAATGAATGAATAAACACAGTTTAAAAAATGTGATTAGAGATGGAAATATTGGTCACCACTATCTTTCATGCTACCTTGATTTTCATCAGTTGTGATTTTTTCATCTTTTTCATGGTAGCTCTTTTTAGCCCAAATTTCTCCATTTTCTGAAAAACTCTCCCATTCTTCCTAATTAACATAAATCTAATTTTGTTCCAGGTAGAATTATAAAATACTATACAGGCATATCTCGGAGATATTGTGGGTTCAGTTCCAGATCTCCGCAATAAAACAAATGCAGCAATAAAGTGAGTCACACGAATTTTTTTGGTTTCCCAGTGCATATAAAAGTTATGTTTGCATTATACTGTAGTTTATTAAGTGCACGACAGTATTATGTCTTAAAAAAAACAAAGTACATACCTTAATTTTAAAATACTTTATTGCTAAAAAAAAAATGCTGACCATTATTGACAACACACGGTTGCCAAACCTTCAATCTGCAAAAACTGCAGTATCTGCGAAGCACAGTCAAACAAGGTATGCCTGTACAAACTTGATGTCTCACGTTCTCATGGAACTAGTGTCCAAGTGACACAGTTCTGTCTAATAATCTGTAAACAGTTTCCTCAGTGGGAGTTTCTGGGTTTCTAGAAAAATGAACTGATTTATGATTTTTAAAAAAGAGCATTTGCACGAGCCTTTTACACTTCCCTCACCATACCTTTCTGCCTGGAATAGAATACAGTGCTTGGAGGTTCAGCAATCATTCTATAAGCATGAAAAAGAAAGCCCCACAAAGCAGAAGTGTAGCATAAACCTGGAATCCTGCTGACAGCATCCCACCATACAGACTGCTGCCTCTGGTCTCTTTATCACATGAGAAAAGTAAATTGACCTAATAAAAGCTGTTCAAAGAAACTGGAGCTGATCTTTTTTTTCCTCTTTTAATAACATTCCTGTAGCTCAGGGATTCAAAAATATTTTCACTGATGAAGAATGATTTATAATGTTTTAAGCAAAGTATATTTATAAGAAAAAAATAATAAAAAAGCATATAAAAAGAAATACATCAAAATATTAACAATGGTTGTCTTTATGGCAGCTTCCCCCTTTATTTCTACTTTTCTGTTTCCCATAACAAACATACATTTGTTTTATTTAACAAACTAAAGCTAGAAAAAAAGTCACCCCGAATTTAGACCTACCTCAAAGTAACTGTGGAAGTCCTCAATGTGTAAGTGGTGATGACAATGTTTATTCCTAAGAAAATTATTCTTTTGTTTCAAGCTAGGATTGACTCAACACAACCTCACCTTCCATCAGTCCTGCTCAGAACATTCTAATCATATCAAGACTTCTAGGAAACGAGTAGTATGAAATAACTCTTTACACTTTATTGGAGAGCCATAAAAGTAATTACTATGTTAATAAGGCACTTACAAAGAAATACAATTGTCTCTCAATACTCCCCAGGGGGATTGGTTCCAGGACCCTGCTCTCCTCGAATACCCAAATCCACGGATGCTCAAGTCCTTTATATAAAATGGCATAGTATTTGCATATAATCTTCACACATCCATAAACTTTAAATCATCTCTATATTATTTATAATACCTAATGCAATATAAATACTATGTAAATAGTTGCCAGCAAGGGGCAAATCAAGTTTGCTTTTTAGGAACTTTCTGGAATTTTTTTTTTTAATTGAAGTATAGTCAATTACAGTATGTCAATTTCTGGTATACAGCATAAGGTCCTAGTTATGCATATATATACATATATTCATTTTCATGTTGTTTTTCATTAAAGGTTATTACAATATACTGAATATAGTTTCCCTGTGCTATACAGAAGAAATTTGTATATTTATATATTTTTATATATAGTGGTTATCATTTGCAAATCTCAAACTCTCAAATTTATCCCTTCCCACTCCCTTCCCCCATAACCATAAGATTTACTATGTCTGTGAGTCTGTTCCTGCTTTGTAGATGAGTTCATTAGTGTCTTCTTTTTCCTTTTTCTTTTTTTTAGATTCCACATACGAATGTTATCATACGGTATTTTTCTTTCTATTTCTGACTTATTTCACTTAGAAAGACGATCTCCAGGTCCATCCATGTTGCTGCAAATGGCATTATTTTATTCAAGTATTTCCCCATGGATACGGAGGGCTGACTGTATTTAAAAGGAAGCTTCAAAGTTTTGCTCACAGAACTGCTAGAACAAGTGCAGGAATAGGATGCAGACACTGCTATGCTGCCTGCTGCCTTTCAGGTCTGCGCAGGACACTGAGATGAGGGCAAGGGGACAGGGAAGGAGCAGGGAGAGACCTGGCAAAGAAAGGTCAGGACAACTGATAAAAACTGTCAGCGATAAAAGGCTGGAGAAAACTTTGACTAAATGAGAGACACAAATAGATACCCAGTGGGGAACAAACCTCATGATAACCTAGAAAAATCTTGAGGTTTAACTCTGAGTGAAGTGGTTCACAATGTTTAAAAAAAAGAGAGAATGACACTTTGGAACCTAAGGAAGTGACATACTGTTGTCTGGGAAATGTTAAGTTAGGGAGTATTTTCAGAGCTGTTTTCCCCAATTTAATACTTAATATATTAGGAAAGAAAATGACTCATAGGTGTGTCTACAGATACTACTCCCATTTTAAACATTACATAGACAACATAAAATACACTAATAATATTTCATGAAACTCTAAATTCTAAAATCAGGTTCCAAGAAAAAGGCAACCTATTTGCTAAATCTAGATTCTTATTTTTCATGAAAGCACTTTTGGTTGTTTTATTACCAAAGTGAGAAATGATCTCACTAAATTAATTTAACACTTCTTTTACTTGACTAAAAAGAATAAAGGTATTAGCCCAAATGATCTTTCCTTGTTTGATCAGCTATCAAATTTCCTCTTCCCCTGTCTTTTCAAAGAACACATTTTTATTATTTTTGCTTCTAAGCAGCCTATATAAAAGATCATCTGATAATTACATAAACGCTGATATAAATCAACATCATAACCAGTATTAGTAACATTTCAGGAGAACTCTTTTTGCTTTTGGTACACAGTAGAAATAAATATGTATATCTGATGTATAGATCCAAATGGCAAATTTTTAAAATAAATTTTAGCTTCCCTAGCAAGGAGAAGCAACAAATTTTGTGTGACTATTTGAAAGGAATACTTTAAATGAAGAATTTAATTATAGCATAATGAAAGGGACAGGAAGAGAGCAATCAGGGAGAGAAAGGAAGCAAGAGCTGGAAGCCCTGGGTTATAAATTCCACACTGCCCCCAACTTGTGTGACCTTGATCCAGTCATTCACCCTTTCAAGAGACTGTTTCAATATTAAAATCAGAGCTAATTTATGGGACACTGTAGGCTGATCTTTTTAGTTTTTTTTTTAAATTAGCTGTTACTTTAGAATATATACAATTTGGAAACAGCAGTCTTAGCTATTCTCTTTCCCAATGCTTTCTCTGTTTATTTACTTTTCATTATTGCTATCTCTCCTGAAGGTATTAGTGATTACTCTTAAACTACTGATATTTATTTGGGGCTTAGCACAGCCCAAGCACATTCCAGTCACTATGCTAAGTCCTTTATATGCATTATGTTATTTAATATATACAACCCTATGTAATAATTACCCAATTTTGCAGTAAGGTCAAATTTAAGGTTAAAAAATTCACCTGAGGTCACAAAGCTACTACAAAGTCTTTTTTTAAGAAACTGAAGTATAGCTGATTTACCATATTGTGTTCATTCAGGTGTGCAGCATACTGACTCAGTTATACCGTGAAGTCTTAAGGATTTAAACTTGGGCTGATTCTGTAGTGGATGCATGCTGGTCTTCTCAGCCTAGCCTCCACTCCCACTTTTGTTAACAGCACCTCATTTTCCTTGGGGAACCATCCCTCCCCTGCCTTCAATTCATGTGAACCCCTGGTTCCCCAGCTAGACACATGACCAGTCCCACCAGCTCCCGCATCACCACCACAGCTCAGGAATGGTCATGTGTCTCAATCATCAGACTCACCGAGTCTCCATTTTAGGACTGGTGTCAGAACTCGCAGAAAGAGAACTTTTTTACTTCTGTGTTTTCAGTTATGTGAAACAAGATTTTCATTTTGTGTATGCTAATTTGAGTACAGAGTCCTAACACAGACTCCAAAGCAAAAGATCTTAACTGATCAAAGGTTCCTGGGAAGTAAATAATTCTATCATGTCTCACCACCTGAGGACACACACCATGTTTCCACCTTCGTAAGAAGAGGTACAAGAATCACAGGCTTCTGAAATCAGGCTGGAAAAACAATGAGAGCTCTGAACTGGTTCCAGGGATCCTTCAGATAGTGGAAAGGCTTGGGTCTTTGGAAATATACATGGCTTGTATCACACAGGCCGGGACCAAACCACCACAATACAAAATTTCTGTCAGACTAGACCCAAGTTTTCTGAGCTAAGTAGTCACAAACTAAGCTTCTTTGTAGGGTACCCCGACTGCTAATACTCTCATTCACTGAATTTCAATGCAAATCAAATCAAGAGGACCAATTTGGCATCTCCCTAGTGACCATCATTACATTTTAAGATGAATTAGCAATTTAATTCTAGTAAGGTAAGGTATAAGACGATGTCTTATAAAATATTCTTTGACTTACAAGCATCAGGTTACTTTTAATAAAGATCAAGAAAGAACAATGGATAAAGGTAAATAATCTGACTTACACTTGCTTCAGCATTCATCACATACCATCTTCATCACACTATGAAACAAACCTCTACTCCACTGTCTATGCATGTTAACTGCATCAGGCATTCTGTTCTCATCTATCTGTGTGCCCAAACTTCGTCTGCCTCTTCATGGTTATCTCCTCCAATTCCACACTTCTAACTGCCAATCATACATTTCCATTTGAATATACCACCATATCAACAACAACAACAACAAAAACTAAAATAAAACTTTTTATGGAGCCTCTGAAAATTCAATGTTCCATACTGTACTCCTCTCTACTGAAGGTACTACCTACCTCCAGTCAGCCAGAGTCCTCTTTCTTCTCATTACCAAAAGCCAGCTACTGAAGCCTTTTGGCTTTATCATCAGAATACCTCTTTTATTACCTCTTTCCTTCCATTAGCTTCCCTTATCACCTCAATTCTGGATTTCCAGAGCAGCCTACCAATTGATCTCCTGCCTCCATACATTCAACACTTATCCCAAGTATTGCATAGTTTAGAAACTGAACTACACACTAGAAGATATCTATGGACTCACCACACCTGGACCCTGTCCTGAATAAGATTGAATAAGACCTAACAAGGGAGGTAGACACATATACAATACAATGAGAAAAGAGATAATTTAAAGGGTCAGGCAAGGTGCTAAAGAGAGTTCACAGAAGGATAGAATGGAGAATAAGTGGTAGGGGAATTCCTAATAGAAACACAGAGTTGAATGAGGAAGAATTACACGTGGTGAAACACGGGAAGGGAGAATATTCCAGGCAGAGTGGGAAATGCAAGAGGAAAACATACGGATCAGCAAATAAATGGCTGGACTATAGGGTACTTGAAGGGTATAGCTCAGTGGTACAGTGCATGCTTGGCATGCACGCGGTCCTGGGTTCAATCCTCAGCACCTCCATTAAAAAAATTTTTTTTTTAAATATCAAAATCACTATGTAGTATGCCTAAAACTAACATAATATTGTACATCAACTCTATTTCAATTAAAAAAAAACAAAAACAAAACCGGCAGCACACTGTTTTGTTTGGCCCTCAAGCATGGTTTGTTGACCCCTGCACTGGATCATAATTCTTTGTTCCTAACAGAATGTCTTCTTTCCAGCAATTACTCATCAAGGGTTTGATTTACCAATGGGGGGATTGGGGTGAAGCGGTGCTGATTATTTTCTTTTAGTTAATATTAACATCTTGTATTTAATACGGCAAAACTTCACACCACTACAAATGACAAGTAAGCTATCCCAATGTCCAGACAGGAACTGCTGATCCCTAGTGACAGGATGCATTAAACCCAACACTAGGCTTTAATGATTCTGTTGGTGCTGCCACTGTCCCATACTGATATGAAAGGAACGTAGCTAGTTATAATGAGGAAACACATAAAAGGAAGGAGCGTTAAGGATTTGAGTCTCAATTTAAAAATCAAATGTATGGAGGGGAGGATATAGCTCAAATGGTAGAGTGCATGCTTAGCACACACAAGGTCCTCGGTTCAATCCCCAGTACCTCCTCCAAAAATAAATAAATAAATAAACCTAACTACTTCCCCCCCTCAAAAAAATAAAATAAAATAAAATGTATTTCTATTTAAGGAGTTCACTTTATAATTTTGACTTCCAAAATTCTACAAACAAGATTTTACTCTTCCAATTTTATATATATAGTACTTAGGAACAGATTAGCAAATATAGACTTTACTGCATTTAATAAAGCATTTCAGGTGATTCAAAAATAGCACTGCTATTTTAATAAGACATGCTCTGAAAAATTTCTAGTCCACAAAACATTTAACACAGTATCTCATTTTTATCAAATAAATATAATGTCTAGAAGGTAATTTTATTAGCAAAGTAACATAGAGCTTTCCAGTTTCCACTTTAAGATGAAAAATTAGAAGAAATGACAGTTCAGATTAGGCTTATAATTTTCCAAAGCAATAATATGAACATTTCAGCAGTACTTAAGATATATTATAGGTTAACAAAAAAGAAGCAGCAGCAACACATGGAATAAAGCTCTTCTATATCACTTTTTTTTTTAGACACCAAAAAAAAAATTTCCAAAATAGCCCTCTTTTTCTACTACAGAAATCTCTGAACATTTCTTCAGTCTTTTCAATCACAATAAAAATCTCTCTCAAGTCTTACAGTTGGGGGTAGAAGTCAATAGTTAAGGCCTTAGTAAGGAGAAAAAGAAACTCAGTGTCCCTGTCAACTAGGATATCAACTCAGTGTCCCTATCAACCTATCAGGTTAAGATAAAGCTCAGGAAGAATCAACCCAGAGAAAAAGGTTTTCTCCTTGCCTCTCTCAACAAGAAGGATCAATTCTGTGCTCCCAGATTCATCACATCTGTGGTTCTGGTTTATTTATCAATGCCAGCACTAATCCCACTAGTTAATCATTCAATGATCTGCACTGGACATATTTTATACATATATTTTTAATATGCTGTAAGTATTTCTTAAATTTGCACCTGATTCACCTTTAAGTATAAATGGCAACTCAGACGCAGGTAAAGGGCCACTCAACCCCAGCTCCTCCCAGCTTCCATTCCCTGTGTTACCCTGATCCCATATGGGGCAATTTCTCTTCCCTTCAGCTGTCTGCTCTATCTGTGTTTCACTCTCTGGTTGTGCAGCCACAGAACTGATGGTGCCAAAGAGAAACAATGATGTTAAGCCACCAAGGAAGAATCTTCTTCAGATTACCAACTATGAACCAGGTACCTCATATATGTTCTCATCTAATCCTCACATTAGCCTGATTCGGTATTATTATTATTATCTTTGACTGAATTATAGTCGGTTTACAATGTTGTGTTAATTTCTGGTGTGCAGCATAGTGATTCAGTTCCGATACATTATTACTACCCCAATTTTTCAGATGAGAAAATAGACTTGGAAAGATGAAGGAAACTGCCTAAGGAGTAGAGTAACCAACTACCCCAGTTCGCCTAAGATGGAGGGGGTTCCTGGGATATGGGATTTCAGTTTTAAAACTGGGACAGTCTCAGGCAAAGTTCATCACCCTATCAAGGACAGACAGCCCTTTCACAGGTTCAGATCTGAGCTAGGCCAGTTGGGCTCCAAAGCCCAAACACTTTCTCTCAGAACTCCTTCTCCCAAACTACACTCCCTCTCAACCTCAGAAGCCCCGTTATTTTCCTCTTACACAAGTTCCTGGGCCTAACTTAATTCTGTTGAAAAATATTCAGCCTCTTATTCTACCTTTTCCTTTGCAATGTATACAAATCTTTCTTAACTCCCTAATACAGTGCATCCAAAGGACCACCACTGGCAGCTTGAATGGGACAATTAAAAATTAATGTGAAAATTAAAAGGCAAAAGGGCCTACAGAATACTGATTTCTTTTCAATCTTTTTTCTCCTTTACTGTGATTAGCAGTAAAATCCCTTTGTGTGTGAGGAGGTGGGGTAGTGGTTAGGGAACTAAAAATAAATTGTTCCTGCCTCAAGGACGTGAGGGTGAGAAAGAAGTTAGCTTTTTTTTTTTTCCCCCCACGGGGGACTGAGGTAAAGAGCATCCTAATTTAAAGTGAAAAAATAAATGTAGTATAAGGAAGGCAGAGCAGTTCCTTGCGTCCCCATCTTTTAAGCGATAATATTAGCAGGTGGTTGAAAGGTTAGTAGTGGCTCAGAGTGAGGAAGTGTGTCTAAAATTTACATCATCAGGAAGCCTCAGCCCTGTTACTGACCCTTATTCTCCAAATCCCTATTCCAACCCCTCAGAACCCCAGGCTTGGCCTTGGGCTTACTACGTGCTCCACTGCTACTGTGTCTCCAGTCTCAGGAGCCACCAATGGGGCTTAAAAAACTGAGAGGGTGGCACTGAGAATGTGCTTCTGGCAATCCAAGTAAGAACCAAGTAGGAACTACAGAATGTTTCCGCAGGAAAATAAATTTTTCTAAACAACTCAATGTCATACCTAAACTACTGTAGCAAAACTGTATGCATGAGGACACCTAAGTACTTCCTCAAAGGCAACAGGGCTTTACTTCCACAATACCCAAGGCAGTGCTCAAATGAATGTTTAATAAATAATACTTATTCCATGAAATTCCTGTACTTGAGAAATTTCACTGTTTTTTTCTTCGATCTTACTTCACTAACTCCCAGCACGTGAGACACAGCAGATGAGTCAGTGGATACCCTCTGCACCCTGGCTACTCAATTATGTGGTCCACAGACAAGCTGCATCTGCATCACCTGGGACCTTACCAAATCAGAATCTATACTTTAAAAAAAAAATCCCCAGGTAAATCGTATGCATATTGAAGTTTGAGAAGCACTGCCTTATAAGTTTGCTACATACACAGCCTTCCAATCCCCGACTCCAACATCCTCATCAGTGTGAGAAAAGATGGAGCGCAGGGCCAGCAGTTAACCCACGGAGGAGTTGGGACACTTGTCATGCCGGGGCTACCTGGCAGTCTCCCATCCGCTCACCTTGATACGCTCCCCATCAATCTCCACCGCTCGTTCTCGGAAGTCCACCCCGATAGTAGCCTCGGTACGGTCAGGGAAGCGGCCGGCGCAGAAACGGTAGGTCAGGCACGTTTTGCCCACATTGGAGTCGCCAATCACGATTATTTTGAAGATGCGGGAGCGAGCCGGAGGCAGAAACGCTGAGGCGCCTGACATAGCACCGCTGGACGAGAAGCTCTCCTCGAGCGACGACTCAATCTCTGAAGCCATTCTCCTGACCCGCCTCAAACTGAGGGAAGGAGACGCAGAGAGGCAGAGAGGTTACGCCACTGTGAGCGAGCGCGCCTAGCTCGCCGGCTCCGCTGCGCAACGTCCCAGGAGCCACCTCCCTCCAGACCCAGAGCGCGCGTGCGCACCCTCCCACGCCCGCCCCCGCAGGTGTGGCGCCCACCAGCCCAGCCTCGCTGACCCTCCCGCCCGGCCCACGGCCCCATCCCAGCGTCAGTCGGCCAGGCGCCCGTCTACCTGGGAAGGCACCGGGCCTGTCGGGGGCTTGACGGGGGCGCGGAAGGCCAGCTGCCGAGCAGCTAAGCAGAGCACCCGAGGCCCGGCGCCCAGGCTGGCCCGGCCCCGCCACGTCCAAGGCTACCGCCCACCGGAGGAAGCCGTGCGAGCACTCTGGGGGCGGGGAGAGAAAGACAGCTGAAAGGAAGGAGGCACCACCAGGCACTCTCTCGCGAGAGGGCCGAAGAGCCGTTTCAACGGGGGCGTGTACCTGGTGAGGCTACGTAGTCTTCGGAAGGCTCGGGCGTCGGGTTCGGTGCTATCATCGACGTACCGTTGGGGCTTCCCTGGACTTGGAGGTGGAGGCGGGTTCCCTTACCTTGCTGCCTGGGCCTGCGGTGTCGGCTGTGCTCCCTGTCTCCTCCAGGTTCTCTGGATCGCTGGAGTTGGGACAGCGACAACGGCTGGGAGAGGTGGGGCCCGAGGAGCTGCTGGAAGCCCCCGGGGCGCGGGAGACACTTAAAAGCGACCTTTGGGCCGCGCGGAGCTTGAGCCTTGGCAGGAGCATGGGGTGTCCGGGAGCAGGTGTGAGTTCGAGGCCGCCCGCCGCCTCTGCACAGAGAATTTTATTAGTCGCCCTAGCAATATTTCGATATCCGCGGGACCCAGGTGCCCAGGGTTCGGGGCCCAAGAAGTTGAGCAGGTCACAGGTGGACCACCTCAGGGCATTGAACCCAAGAGCTGTTACTAGACGGCGTCTCTGGTGAGAATAAAACTCATTGTTCCCTCGTGCTTGGGTGACGGTGATGTAGCCATTAAATGTTACAGAGCGCACGCGGAAGTTGTCTTTGTCCATATATCTGAGGACAGTATTATTAGACGAGCCCACTCAACCTTAAAGAATCCCTGGATTACCATGAATTCTTACGAAGGAACCTACCATTCATTGAGTCATAGAAAAAGTCCAAAATATGCAAACATACTGCTTTTTGTGGAAAGCTTTGTTTTGTCTTGTAATAACAAGAGTGGGTTTTTGGTTTGGTTTGGTTTTTTTCTGTTTGAGCGTATGGTTATGCCGTTTGCAAATACAAGGACTACAGAGAGGACATGGCGTCCCTTAAATAGAATGAGGGGAACAATAGAGCACTAGAAGTCCTAGGAAAGGAGATAAACTGCTTATTTCAATAGATAAAATGAAAATGTGGTCAGAGCAAATTAGTGGTAGAACCTGAGCATGCTGAGTTGCCAGGAATTTGCAAAAGCCTTATTATACAATAGTTTCTGTTGTGGTAAAAGAAAAACTTTATGCAGTTATTGATATACCAAGTTCTGTTAGCCAGGAGGAGAAAGTTTACTCACCTTGTTGACTGTGTATGCCAATTACATTTATTAAGTTTCCTGTGACAGAAACCAGACCATGGCCTGGAAAAGCCTAAATGTTCATCTGTGAGGTTATTTCCGTGAACATTAATCATCCCAGAAACTATCAGAGGGCCTTGAAATATATTCCTCTAATCTACTCTACTTATCCCATTTAAAGGATAGAATCTGAAGATTTAATGATAAAAAGCAGTTGAAGAATTCAAAGCTGAGGATAATCGGGTAATTTCAAAAGGTGGTGAAAAAAGCATCATGACTCTGCATCTCAAGACCCTTGCTCTTTCTTTTTTGTATTCTGGCTGTTTTGGTTTAGCCTGCACCAGAAATTCTTTTTCTTACCTGTTTATCCTATTTATATTCCATTTCTAGCTCAAAAGTCTCATCTCTGAAGCTTTTCCTGATTACTTCAGTTCAGAATGTTCTTGATTTATTCTAAATCTAATATGCTTTTTGGGTATTGCTCATTGGGCTTATACTGTCTTTGCTGTTTAAGTTTCATGGTTATATGCTGTGCCTTTCAACTAGATTGTCAACTCTTGACTACTGACTTTCAGCTCATTGTTATTCAGCAAACGATGAATAGTGAGTGAGGTGAGAAATTTCTTGTGAAGGATTATTAATTTGAACCCTTTACAGTTATACACAGCTCAGCACCACTCAGATGGAAAAATCATTGTAGACACTTGACATTGTTATCTGGAGTTTGATATTTTCAATATGCAGTTTGAGAGATTCCTTATGTGACTAAAGTGTATGTCACTCTTCTTAATTGAATAACCCCAGAACCTCCAGGTTTGATGCCTGAAGGAGATTCTACTGTCAGGAAAAGTGATGGATTATGCAGCCCTATTTCCTGAGAATTCATTTTGTCCTTGGAGTTTTTCACTACTTGCTGCCAAAGCATAAGCCACTTGGCCTCAAATATAAACATGAACCCTTCCTTTGCTTAATAATTTACCACAGAGCTGAGGAGAGACTGAATTCAGATCCTTTAGCAGTACAACTGGAACAGTATACATGGTTCAGGGTAAGATGGGTATTTGAAAGTATTTTTCTAGTAGGAAAAAAAAAACTGAATGGATATTAAAAACATAAAATAAGGGTAACCTTATGTACAAGATGTAACTACTCATTTTCCACTTTTGTTTACTGAAGAGATGCCACCTCCCTGTGGCAGAGCCATTTTTTAACTGGTATTACCAAGGAAAAGATCCTACACTTCACTCTTTAAATTCAGACCTGAGGATGGAGGACAAAAGAGAGTTCGCTTGCTTGCCTACTTAAGAGCTTATCAACCTTGGCATATTTTGAGCCATATAATTCTTTTTTTTTTTTTTTTGTAAGTATAGTTGATTTACAATATTGTGTTAGTTTCACATGTCTAACATAGTGATTCAGTATTTTTGCAGCTTATACTCCATTATAGGTTATTATAAGATAGTGGCTATAATTCCCTGTGCTATACAGTATATCCTTGCTGTTTTATTTTATACATAGTAATTTGTATCTGTTAATCCCATACCTCTAATTTGTCCCTCCCCCTTCCCCTCTCCCTGTTGGTAACAAGTTTGTTTTCTATATCTGTGAGTCTATTTCTGTTTTGGATATACATTCATTTATATTTTTAAGATTCCAGATATAAGTGGTATCATAAAGCATTTGTCTTTCGCTGTGAGCCAGATAATACTTTGTTGTGGACAGCTGTCCTGTACATTGTAAGATGTTTAGTAGCATACTTGGCTTCTGCCCATTATTTGCCAGTGGCAGATAGTAATATACTAGTTGTAACAGCCCGAACCATCTCTAGACTTTACCAAATGCCCCTGGATGTTAAAATTATGTCCCCTCCCCCTCTCATTGAGAACCACTGGCCTGTATAAGGGCTCTTCTCACAACTCTAGTTTCCTGTCCATCCCATTTGATAGCAGGAATCACCACTCCCTAAAAGACAGAACTCCAGTTCCCCAGAGAAGTATAACGTTGGTCTTGTTGGCCTCCACCAGATTACCATATCACTGTTTAATACTACCCCAAATATCATATGATGGATAGTACATTGTAAATAACAAAAACTTTAATTTTAGTACCTAAACAGTAAATTAACATCAACATTTTATAGGTAAGTTTACTGAGTTTCAGAATTCTTCAAGTCATATCTTCATAAGTACGTTCATTGAGGATTTATGTTTAACTGTGTATTCTATATATAGCACTGTGCTAGTGGTTGGGGCAGGGGATAAGATAAAATATGATTTTTGTCCGTGAGGAATTTATAATCTAGCCACCAAACCAAGTTAGCACGGAACCATTAATGAATAACATAGGATAAAACAGAATGTCAGATTTTTTCCCTAGAGGTGTTTGGGCCTAGACTTCAAAAATTCTAGATGTGTTAAAGTATGAAGGCACACTGGGAGCTAGGATGGAAGGCCTTCTTGTAGTGGACAGTAAGTTAAAGATGAGTGCCTGTGGTAGTGGCATTCTTCTAGGTAATAAACTCAAATTATGAATAAGCAACACTTACAGATATTTGATATATGTGCAAAGTGTAGTCATGGTGGCCTCTGTTGTTTTCTTTATCTCATTCTCTTTCTCCCTTCCCTTTAGAATGTTTGATTTTATAGCATTTCCAGTGTTTGACACATCAAAGGCAAACTATAGACAATGATTTTGAAGAGGATCTAAATAACTATGAAATTTAAGTATTAAATGTTCTAACTTGCAGATAGAGAAGGTACTTTTTTAATGTCCACATTTATAAAAATTTATTTTTTAAATAACTACACAGAAAAATCTCAATTTTAAGTTATACTCTGATACTAGAACAATAAAAACATAAGCATTTTTTTCTTCTTTTTTTAAATAAAAGGATAAAAGGAAATCCATCTACTTTACTTGGAAGCCAAAAGGAAAACTCTTAAGTAACTGGTTCAAGGACAAAAGCCACAACTGCAGATTTACAAACTATTTAGAAATTAATGATAATGGGGATAATAAAATTGAAACATAAGGATTCGGCTAAAGTATTATGTAGGAAAAAAAAACACAGATTGATGTTTTAATACTAACCAATACAGAGTGAATAAAAATAATTTCCTAACACTTATGCAGTATTTAACATGTCAGACACTACTGTGTTTTATAAAAACTAACTCATTTAATCTTCACAACATACCTATGAAGCAAGTAATATTCTCTCTTTTATCTATAAGGAACATGAGGATCATAGAGGTTACATGTCTTTTCTGAAGTTCACTCAGCTAATAAGTGATAAAGTGTATATTCCATGATATGTGTTATAGTATGATATATAAAAGTAAACTGTGATAAGCTAAAGATGCCTATTGTAAAACTTAGAACAACAACAAAAATAATAAAGAAGCATAGCTAAGGCAGCCAATAGAGGAATTAAAATGGAATATACTAAAAATCAGTCAAAAAGAAGTCAAGAAAAGAGGAAAAATAAAAATGTAGATTCAACAAATATCAACCATATCAATAATTAAATCAATTGTAAGTGGTCTAAACACTGGAATTAAAAAGATACCCCTCTAAATGAGAAAGCAAGGCTCAGTTATGTACTATTTACAAAAAGCATCATCAACATAAAGACACAGATAAGTTCAAAGTAAAATGATGTGCAAATAGAGTAAAGCTGGAATACCTGTGTTAGTGTCAGACAAAGATTGTAGGAAAAAGAATTTGGCCTATCTTCAAGACAAGAGATAAGGAGGGATGTTTCATAATAATAGAAAAGAGTGAATTCATCAAGAAGATGTAGTAACAAAGCTTCAAATTCCATGAATTAAAAACTGACAAAACAGAAGAGAGAAATAGACAAACCTAAAGTTACAGTTGAGATTTCAACATTCCCCTCTCAGTATTTGATAGATAAGTAGATCTTAAAAATCAGTGTTGATATAGAGAACTTGAACAATATTAGCTTGACCTAATTGATACTTACAGAACACTACATCAAACAATGGAAAAGTACACATTTATTTCAAAATAAATATGGAACATTCACCAAGATAGACCATAAACTGGGAGATCTTTTAAAAATTCTCAATAAATTTAGAAATGACTGAAAGTATCAGTTAAGGTTCAACTGGGAAATAGAAACCACATAGTAATTTGACCATGCAAAGTTTAATATAAAGAATTATTAACTATGATAGGATTGGGGTAAAAAGGAATTACCCTAGTAGAGAGTAAAGAGAACTCTAAGTATTACAGGAATACTAGATACAAGAAGCAATTACTACCCCTAGAGCTGAGATAGATCCCGCAACATGTTCCTTGCCCTGCTTCCAGCTCCAGGCTGAGATCTAGAACTTGTTATGAAGGGCAAGGCCATGGCTTATTGACTGGCAGAGAATCTGCTTTGATTCTGTGCTGGTGAAGCATGCTGGAAATCCACCTTCTGGAATTTTCTGAAAATCCACCCTCTAGAGAAAGCTGTTCCTGAGTAGGTATCTTGTGGGAGCCACTCTGCACCAAAATAGTCTGAAGGTGGATCTGGGGAAGCTGCCCATACTGTAGGAGCTCACTGCTGAGAAAGCCACTTCCAGTGTAGGAGCCAGGCATTAGGAAGCCGCCTATACTGCAGGACCTAGGCAAAGGAAAAGCTGTAGGCACTGCAGAAAGCAGGTGGAGGGGGCGTGGGGAGGTGCTAGGGAAGCTATGTGTGTTACAAGTGCCACCCAAGAAAGCAAGAAAGAACTAGGAAGGAAAATTCTTTCCAGCTCTCTCTACTGACATAGCTTAACATTGTGCCAGCTGGCAAAGGAAAAAATTTAAAGAGCCTAGTTCCAGATTTACAGCAGGTAATGAATCTAGGAGAGAAAAACAATTCTTAGTAAATCACTTAAAGGAGAAAAATTTTATGTCTTGATCTTTACAGATGCTGAAAAGGCAGTTGATATAAAATTTAACATCATTTTAATTAAAAAAATCTTTGGTAAATTGGAGTAAGATACTTCCTTTATTAAAAAAAGATTATCAAATATTTTACACAAACCTTTGGCCCAGATTGATCACCAGGCAGACAGGAGGACATATGTATGTAGCAGCTGCAATCCTGGCCCCGCTGCCAAGTGGAAAGCCATGCATGGGACTCCCTCATTGAAACAAGACTCTATGGGAGCTGAATTAATTTTAAGTATATGTTGCTCCTTGGCTATGAGCAGAAACAGAAGCAAAACCTCTGGAAGAAAACATCCCCAATTTAGGTCAGGAGGACTCTCAAGGTTAAGGTAAAGCAGTGAGTTCACAGTCAAAGAAGTATAAGCACCAAGAAGCCAAACTTCTATGAGTGAGTATCTGCAGAAATAATATTCAATAGATAAATAACTCCAAGGGCCATTATAGTGGAACTGATAGAGTATAGAATATCTGTTCCAAATGTTTAAAAAAGTAAAGGATGTATTCACAAAAATGAGCAAGGTCCAATGAACAGGCCGACTGGGAGGCAGGTGGGAGAGGGGAGACTTAGACATGAAAAATAACAATTGTTGGAATGATAAAACTCAAAATTAGACACAAATGAAAAGAGAATAAATGAGAAGATTTATCTGAAGAAATTATCTGGAGTATACTATAGAGAGACAAGGAACTAAAAATATGAAAGAGATAATTAAGAGATGGAGGCTAGGATGAAGGAGTCTATTGTATAACTAACTGTAATCTCAGAAGGATAGAAAGAATAAAGGAGAGGCAATATTCTCCCCCAACATTTTGTAAAACTTTTCAAACACAGAAAAGTTGAAAGATTTGTGGAATGAACACTCTACCACCTAAATTCCAGAGTTAACGTTTTGTTACATTTGCTGTATCCCTTATCTATCCATTCATCTATCCATCTATCAAAGGAATAAATTTTTTGATCCATTTGGGTAAGTTGCAGACCTCACCCCTGAAGAATTCAGTATATCATTAACTAATGTTCAATATGTTTTATAGTTTTTTTTTCCTCCTAGGTAAAATTTACATACACTAAAATGCATAACTCTTAAATGCACCAGTGAGTTTTTATAAGTGCATATATAGGTATAACACAGACTCCTATCAAAAAATAGAACATACCCATCACCCCAGAAAGTTCCCTTTTGCCCCTCATCAGTCAATCCCTGCCCTCTACCTCCCACTGGTTACCACTGTTCTAATGAGATACAATATTTAAAGAAATATTACTATGACTCTTGCGGAAATGATGAAGAACACATACCTACAGATTTAAGAATCACAGCATAACCAAAGCAGGATAAATAAAAAGAAATGCATAATGACACATTGTAAAGAAATTGAAGAACTCACAAGAAAAGATCTTTTAAGCAGCCAGAGAGAAAGGTCAGATAACTTGCAAAAGAATAGCAACTAAGGTAACAATGGATTCCTCATCATTATTAATGGAAGCCAAAAGTTAATGGAATAATATCAAGTGCTGACAGAAAATAATGGTCAGCTAGAATTGTGTACCTACCAAAACTGTTGTTTGAGAACAACGGTTAAAAAGAAACATTTAAGATAAATGAGAACTGAGAGTTTACCTCAGAGACCTGCATTAAAGGAATTTATAAATGATATATGAGAGGCAGTATTTACTTTGGATCAGTGGAACAGAATAGAGAGCCCCGAAATAAACCCACAGACTTTTGGTTAATTAATCTTTGATAAAGGAGGCAAGAACATTCAATGGAGTAGACAGTCTCTTTAGCAAATAGCATTGGGAAAACTGGACAGCTGCATGTAAATCAATGAAATTAGAACACTCCCTCACACCCTACACAAAAATAGACTCAGAATGGCTTAAAGACTTAAACATAAGACAAGAAACTGTAAACCTCTTAGAAGAAAACATAAGCAAAACATTCTCTAACATAAATCTTAGTAATGTTCTCCTAGGGCAGTCTACCCAGGCAATAGAAATAAAAGCAAAAATTAACAAATGGGACCTAATTAAACTTATAAGCTTTTGCACAGCAAAGGAAACCATAAGTAAAACAAAATGATAACCTAAGGAATGGGAGAAAATATTTGCAAAAGATGAGACTGACAAGGCTTAATTTCCAAAATATATAAACAGCTCATACAGCTTAATACCAAAAAACAGACAACCCAATCCAAAAATGGGCAGAAGACCTAAACAAACAATTCTCCAATGAAAACATTCTAATGGCCAATAGGCACATGAGAAAATGTTCAAGAGCACTAATTATCAGAGAAATGCAAATCAAAACTACAATGAGGTATCACCTCACACCGGAAGGAATGGCCATCATTCAAAAAGTCCACAAATGATAAATGCTGGAGAGGGTGTGGAGAAAAGGGAACCCTCCTACACTATTGGTGGGAATGCAGTTTGGTGCAGCCATTATAGAGAACAGTATGGAGATTCCTCAAAACAGTAAAAACAGACTTACCATATGATCCAGCAATCCCACTCCTGGGCATATATCCAGAGGGAACTTTAGTTCAAAAAGATATATGCACCCCAATGTTCATAGCAGCACTATTTACAATAGCCAAGACATGGAAACAATCTAAATGTCCATCAACAGATGACTGGATAAAGAAGTTGTGGTATATTTATACAATGGAATACTAATTAGCCATAAAAAGAATAAAATAATGCCATTTGCAGCAACATGGATGGACTTGGAGATTGTCATTCTAAGTTAAGTAAGCCAGACACAGAAAGAAAAATACCATGATATCACTTATATGTGGAATCTAAAAAAAAAGACAAAAACTTACTTACAAAACAGAAACAGACTCACAGACATAGAAAACAAATATAGTTACTGGGGGTGAAGGGAGTAGGAAGGGATAAATTGGGAATTTGAGATTTGCAGATACTAACTACTATACGTAAAATAGATAAACAACAGGTTTATACTGTATAGCCCAGGGAACTATATTCAATATCTTGTAGTAACCGATAGTGAAAAAGAATATGAAAATGAATGTATGTATATGTATGACTGAACTATTATGCTGAACACCAGAAATCGACACAACATTGTATACTGATTATACTTCATTAAAAAAAAAAAAAGAATATTTACTTTGGAGACTACTGAGGGTGTGAATCCCTGTTTTGCCATTTGCTAGTTGTGGGACATTAGGCAAGTAAGTTAACATCTCTGTGCTTCAGTTTTCTCATTTGTCAAATGTTGACAATAATAGTATATACCTCATGGAATTGTTATGAGGATTAAATAAGTTAAAGGAAAGTAGAACTTAGAACAAAGCCTAGCATAAAGTGCTTTGTGAGAGCTTTTTAAAAAAATTTTTAAAGAAATTATCCCAGAAGAATGGTCTGAGGTACAAGATAGAATGGTGAGTGAATCAAAAGGTAAACAAACTTTTCAATCCAAACATTGTCAGTCTAAAAAAAAAAGTTTGATTTGTGGTTTAAAAAAATGGACAAAACTAATATCTTGAATAACAATAGTGTGTAGCCATTGGGAAGAGTAGTCAGTGGAGTTAAAATGATTGTAAGGATCATTCTTTTGTTTACATTTTAAGTTAGAGATACAAGAAAGCTTCTAAAAAGAACAAATATAGAGTGTAAAAATTCCAAATAAAGGGTGGCAAATGGAATTTTAAAAATCTGAACAAAAAATCGAAAAAATACCCAATAAAGATAGAAAAATAGCTCAGAAAAAGCACGGTAAACTTAAACAAAAAAGATGTAGAAATAATTTAAAATACATCAAGAATCAAAGTAAATATATATGAATTAAAATTGAGACAGGAAGGAAGGGAGCAGGGCACAACCATTAAAAGAATGACACAGCTCTTGAGGATATGATAAAAACTGATTGGAACCAAGTAGGCCCAAGATGGCATTAGATTTGACTGGGGCCCAATTCTTGGAAATCCCTGTCCCTTCCCCAAAATAGTTAGAATATTCCTCCCACTTATTAGCATATAAAATTACTCAGCCCATAAAAACTAACCACCCCTACACCCAGGGGCCATTCTCACCTGAGAGGAACCCGAATTCTGCCTATGGCACGTGTATCTCTCTAAATAAACTTGCTTTCACTTTACTTTGGCTCACTCTTGAATTCTTTATTGTGCATAGCTAAGGACCCTCATTTGGCGGCTTACCCCAGGAATTCGTCTGAGACCTGAGACATGACCATTCTCTTGCTCTCCCTTCTCTAGCAACAAAATTCAGTTAAAAGATAGAAATTGAAATAAAAAGAAAAATCTAGCTATGTACCATGTACAAAACACTCAGTTCCTCAGGAAATTGGTTCCAGGACTCTTGAGGATACCAAAAACCATAAATGCTCAGAGCCCTTATATAAAATGGAGTACTATTTGTATATAACCTACACACATCTTCCCATATAGCTGAAATCATTTCTAGATCAGGTATAGTACCTAATGTAGTGTAAATGCCATGTAAATAGTTGCCAGCACGTGGCAAATTCAAGTTTTGCTTTTTGGAACTTTCTGGAAATTTTTTCCCAAATATTTTCAATTCAAGGTTGGTTGAATCCATGGATGCAGAACCCTCAGGTAGGGAGGGCTGACAGTATATACGGGGAAATGGCTTTTCAGGCAAAAGGAAAAGCAAGGTTCAAGGAATGCAAATATTTAAATTCTAAAAAATCTGCTTAGAATCAGTATTTTTTTCCATTGCAAGTGAAATATAGAACCCTTACCACCACATAGGGGCATTTATCTTCTTTCTCCCTTTTATGTTATGGTTGTCATCAGTTACATCTACATATGTCAAAAACTTCAGACAATGTTGTAATTTTTGCCTTTATCATCAAACATGTTTTAATGAACTCAAGAGGAGAACAGTCTACTATATTTATACAGATATTTACCATTTCTGGTGCTCTTCCTTAATTCCTGATGTTCCATGTTTCCTTCTAGTACCATTTCTCTTCAGTCTCAAGAGTGTCCTTGTAGCAATTTTTTAAAAAAACAGATCTGCTGGCAATGAATTCTTTTGAGTTTTTCATCACCTAAGAATGTCACTATTTCACCTTAATTTCTGAAAGATACTTTTACTGCCTTTACTATTATGTGTTGACCATTCTTTTATTTCAGCACTTTACAAATGTTGTGTCACTTCCTTCTGGACTTCATGGTTCCCAATGGGAAATCACAGTAATGCAAATTATTGTTACCCTGTAGGTAATACATTGCATTTCTCTGGCTGCTTTCAAGATCTCTTCTTTGTCTTTATTTTTCAGCATTTTGATGATGGTGTGTTTGGAAACAGATTCCTTTATGTTCATTATGTCTGGGTTTTGTTGAGCTTCTTGAACCTGGAGGTATCTGTCTTTTGCCAGACTTTAGACTTTTCATTATTTATTAAAAATTTTTCAACACTTATTTTTATTATCCCACAGGTCCCCGAGATTCTATTCATTGTTTATCCAATATTTTTTTCTCTGTTATTCAGGTTAGGTAATTTGTATTGATCTATTTTCAATTTCACTGACACTTTCTTCTGTCATCTTCACTCTGCTAATCAGATCATCCAGTGAATTTTTAAAATTTTAGCTACTACATTTTTAAATTCTAAACTAAACATTTGTTCCTTTTTATATTTTCTATTTCTTTGTTTATACTTTATATTTTTCCATTGGTTTTAAAAGTGCTTTTGACTGCTTGTTAAGAGAATTTTTATAACAGGGTTGAGAACTTTGAAAAACCTGAGATTTTACCTTATTTGTAAGTCAACAAGTTAGGCTGCCACAATTTCATGGATAGTGGCAGAAGACATTAGTCCCTTGAGTCAGACACAAAGGATAATTTATTACCCACAGCAGTAGCAGGAAGCAGAATATCAGCAGTTATGCCAGTTTTCTGAGCCCTAGGCCCCACCAAGTAATGCCAGGAAGACCAGGTGATACCTGTACATGCAGTGAGTTTCATTATACGAAAGGAACTCTATGGGAAACTCCAATTTGTAATAAGGGACTAGAGAACTTATCCAACTGTACCCTGAAGACATAATCTTTTTTATTCTAGACAGCAAACAAATCTGCCCTTGTCCCAAAAGGAAGACATTATCTCTGTCTTCCAAGAAAATTTGCTATGCAAACATCCCTGAAAAGATAGCCCAGGAAAAAAGCTGTTAATGCCCTTCCCAAAACACATGCAGAAATACAAGAGATCAATGGAGAATTGTCTCCCAACAAATGGCTGCTTCAAAGCCTTTGTCAGATCACTCTACCATCTGTATTCTCTCAGTATTGTCATCTTATTTCCCATGTGAATTGAGATTTTTCCTGGTCTTTTGTATGCTTAGTATTTGGATTGTATCCTAGACACTTTGACTATTTTGTTTCTGTTATGAAACTCTGTGTATTGTTTAAATTCTATTGAAAATGTTGACTTTTTTTTTCAGCAGGCAATCCACCTGGATAGGTTCATGCTATACTGTAATGGTGTGCACCTCAAGGAAACTAGGATTTGGGAAGGAAGGAGAAAGGTTGGGGATTGGCAGTGGGGAGCAAGCAGGATACCTACCTTATCTCTAGGCACTTTGGTTGGGGGGTGGGGTAAAGGATTAAAACAAACAAACAAACAAACAAACAGCTATAACTCAAGAGTACTGGAAGGAGGCAATATTACCAGGAGATGGCTAGGTTTTTGGTTAGAGTAAGATGATAAAGGGAATGTTTAGAAAAGTTGTTAAGGATAACAGGATTTGACTGATGACAGCACAATGAAAGAATCAAAATAGATGAAGTGGGAAGTTAGGCTAGAGTAGAACAAAGCATTATGGGGTTAAGAATCTTTATGATGAGATGAGTTTTGCCTTATGCCTTAAATCCTGATGTTTTCCCTTAAGTTGATAGGGAAACACACATGCTTCCTAAACTTACATGTTCATGATGTATCTTTGTTATAAACCTTTTGATGTCATTCGTTTCTGGCAGGTCTCTTATTACCAGCTTCTAGTTGAATGTGTTTTTGACCCAGTCTGTAAGATTTTGTTAGCAGGAGAATTTTACCTATTGCATGGCAAAATGTTCATTATATACTGTGAAGTCAATAAAGCAGTTTTAAAAAGAAAAAAAAAAGAATCTATATGATGAACTTGACTTGTTAAAAGAGGCCAATAGGCACATGAGGTATGATGGGGTTATTTCTAATTTTTTTTAAAGGAAGGTCTAATGATAGCCTGTTGGGATTATTCTATTAAGCAGTTTGTAACCTCTAATTATAGTCTCTTGTGACTGTTCTCTTAGGCAGTTTATATTAGTGAAGCAGGTAGATACTGCGATTTGGGTCAGGGAGGAGAAAGTAAACTTACCAGGAGCACACTGAACTCTGTGAGCCTCTAGAATCCAGCTGGGGTTGTGGCTGGAAGGACCTCTGGAGCCATTATCAAATCCAGGAACACTGAGAACCCTAGAAGCTTCCTTTACAGACTAAATCTTTGGTGTTGCTGCCACTGGACAGGCACTTTCAGGAGCGTGGGGATCCTGGTGGAAAGGGTATGATGATATAAATATTTACCAGGAAAACCCAAGAACAGCAACATCCTTTTAGGTCTCTCCTCAAACTCTAACCTATCAGAGGGGGCTTATTTGAACACATGATCTGAAATAGTATTTTTCATGGTCACTTTTCATGCTCTTAGTATGCTTCCCCCACTTTAACACTTATCACAACTTATCATATATTTATTTGTTTAGTATTTCCTCTTGAGAACAGATTTTTTTTTTACTGCTTACTTCCAGAACCCAGAATGGTACCTGGCACACTCTAAGTCCTCAGTGAATATTTACAGAATGAGTGAGTAGATAGATAAGAATATTGGACCCATTAGGTGAGTTCAGTAATGTGGCCAATTATAAAAATCAATAATCCTAAAATTAATAGTGTTTCTATATACCAGCAAAAGCCAGTAGAAAAATATTTTAAAAGATATTTATTACAGCAACAAAAAAATATAAAATAACCAGATGTAAACTTAAATGGAAACTAAATAACATTCAAATTTTACTGACAGAAGAATTGAATGAATAGAGAAGCTTACCATTACTGCTGGATGGAAAGACATATGTAATGATGCGAATTCCCCCCAAATTAATCTATAAATTTAAAATTAATGAAAATCTCAGCAAAATTTTTTAGGGGAAATGGAGGGGCAAATTTTGATAAAAAAGATTTAAAATTTCATCACGGAGAATAAATGCTTTAGAAAGGTCAATGGAATTCTGAAGAAAGGCACTGATAAGGAACCTTGCTCTACCAGACACAAAAACAGAAAACATAGAAAATGACAAATTATTGGTACGTAGTAAAAGCCTTACAAGAAAGAAGTGCATAGCCCAGACACCACTTCTGGAAATTTTTCCAACCAACGTTTGCTAAGTAAAGGATGGTTCAAACAAATCATGATTTAAACAAATCTCTGTGGAATACCATGGAGCCTTTAAGAAGGATGATGTAGAACTACATTAATTGCTATGGAAATTATTCATCTTTTTTTTGTGTTTAAAAAATTGTTTATAAAACAATGTTATCTCCATTTTTTATAAAATTGAAAAATAGTAACATATATATGTGAAGAAATAATCTGGATGGAAGGTTATACATCAAAATGTTAATAGTAGTTCCTTGGGAATAAGGATTATGGATAATTAAACTTTTTTGTTGTTTTTTTGAGTCTGTACACTGAAAAAAATTGTTTCCCCAAAAATGGGATGGCAGTTAAACTCTTCACTACTGCCACCTGGTGGCTATCATAGAAAGATTTATTTCTTTTCTATCACCTTAAGAAATAACACACAAAACATCATATTTGTAAAATTGTAAAGAAATCTGCAGTATCACCTAGTTCTATTCATCATTTTATAGCTGCAGAAATAAAAGGCAAAAAAGTTTAAGCCATTTGTCTAAAGTCACACTGTTAGTGAAACTTAGTAGTAAACTCTTGAGCCCTTTCACTAAATACTTTATGTAGACCATCTCATTTTATTCTTGTAGAAATATATGAGGTAGTTCCTATTTTTACCCTCATTTATCCCTGTTTAACAGATGAGGATCCTGAGGCTCAGAGAAAGTGACTTACCCGAGCTTGCACACCGAGGGTAGAACAGGCATTCTGAGGTCCACCTCCCTCTCCTGAACCTCCTCTACGGTGCCATCTTTAGTCTCTGAATTACCCTTTCCATCATTTCCCACTGCCTCTTCCTTCAGTGCTTTTGGTAACAACTCTCAGCATATGCCCGGTGTTAATGTTCCTCTGGGTTGAAAAGAAAGTATAAACATTTACAGAAAGAAATATAAAGAAACAAAGTATCTTTACCCCCAGCTCCTTGTTAAGAATCTTACCCAGACAGAAAGAATGTAAGATACGGAGGAATCTTACATCAGAGACTTGGGACTATGGATAGGCTTCCTTGCGTTCCGCTGCTCTGGTTTTCCCCATGCTATTTTCCCCGCTTAAGTTTTCATTTACCAGAGCTTAAGAGTGAATATCACCATGTGCAATCGTTCATGAACTTCTCCCCCTCTCTCTTTTAGCTCTTGCCCAAATTCTCAGGGAAAATGGTCTCCAGCTCTGGATCTCTCTATCTTTATGCATCAAAAACAAATGGCATAAATGCTAATAAGTGTAAAAACTGTACTAGGGATACATCTTTTGAAAGTGAAATTAGAAATCGAAATAACTACGTACCATTAGCCTTGGAAGTCCTTGAAAACCTAAAAAGTCTTTCAGAATTGCTCCCAAATGAATATATACCTTTGAATTATTATCTAATAAAAGCTGATTTTTCCTAAGTACCTGTTTGCGTCAAAATAAGTTAAATCTTCTAACTTGAGTTAGTACTGTGAAAGTGTTTTTTCCTTTATTTTCCAGCTATGTATTTTTAAAGGGCAGTGTAAGCTAGTGAAAAGAGCTTAGTTGTTAGACAGTCTTGAGTTAAAATTCACATATTACTTATAGCTTGAGTAAATTATTAAATTTAACTTAAATTTTTGTCTTATCTCTAAAAATCAAGGATAATAATATCACCAGAGGCACTGGAGAGCATTAGTGAGGTAACACATAAAAATAGGCACCTAGCAAATACACATTTCCTTCCCTTCTCCCTGCATTATGTACTTACCTCATCCAAATGTTCTTCATAAACCTAGGATAGGATTTCTTTGAAGGAATCAATTCTATCTTAGCCAGTGTTCTGTCTGAGGTGTTTAAGGCTTTTTACTTTTTTTCACATCTCATTTTCAGCCTATTAATAAGTCCTGTGGGCTTCACTTTCAGAATAGATCCCCAATTCAACTATTTCCTACCCCTCCACAGTAACCATGCAAGTCCAAGCCATCATCATCGCTCATCTGACTGGTAACTTCCTAACTGGACTCCCTGCTTCCATTCTTGCTCCTCACCATCTACTCAGCACATGCAGCCAAATTATTTGTTCACAAATTATACCATGTCACTTCTCTGCTCAAACCTTCCAAGCGCTCCCCACCACTCTTATCCTAAAAACCTGAAGTCCTCACTAAAGCCCACTAGACCTCTGCGACCTGAACCCCTCACCATTCTCATACCTCTCTTCCTACCGTACTCTGCTCCAGCTGCACTGGCCTCCTTTTTGTCTTTTACCTGAAGCGTAACTGATTTACAAACCTGTATTAGTTTCAGGGGGCCTCCTCACTATTATTCTTTGCTGCTGCCAAGCATACTCCTGCCTCAAGGCCTGATTATCTGTTGTTCCCTCTGCCTGCCATGTTCCTCCTAGATCTGTAATGCCTTGCTTTTTCATTTCCCACCTCAGAGAGACTGAATCTAGGCACCCTATTTAAAAATACCCCTCCAAGACTCTCTCCTTCAGCTTCTTTATTTTTTCTCATAGCATTTATCCTACCTTGGCATTGTAAAATACATACATATGCATTTCTCTGTCTTCCCACCTGAAATGTAAGTTCTGTGAAGATGGAGACTTTGTTTTGTTCTCTTTGTATCACAAGCATCTAGAACAGTGCCTGCCATGTGCCAGGCATTCAGAAATATTTGTTGAATGAATAAATGAAAAAACTTTTCACTTCCTGCTATCAAATCAGCAAACTTACTTCCTTCTACAGCCATCCTTTCCCTTCTCCTTCCTTTGAGGAGAGGTGTTTTCCTTCCTGTCTGAAGTTAATTTCTCACCTATGTCCTGCCTCCTCAATGATTTTGACTTAGCCTTCACATTCAACTTTCCTAGCTACACAATTTTCTTTCTAGCAGGCACAAGTCTATCCCATCTTAAGTAAAAATAAAAAAAATTTTTTTTTAATTAAAAAAAAAGAAGAAGATTCTCTGTCTGCATCTCCTACCACCTGCCAGCCTCTCTCCCGCTCTTCACAGCCCAGCTTCTCGAGATGAGATCATCCTGGATTTCAGACAGGCCCTAAATCTAATGACTGATGTCCTTATATGAGAAAGGAGAGGAGGAAGGAGAGGGAGATTTGAGACACAGGCCCAGGGAAGAAGGTCATATAAAGACCCCTGTTAAGATGGAGGGAGTTACTGGAATTGTGCTGCTACAGGCCAAGGAACAGCAAGGATTGCCAACTTGCTGACACCCTGATTTCAGACTTCTGGCCTCCAAAACTATGAGCAAATACATTTCTGTTGTTTTATTCCCCAAGTCTGTAGTAATTTGTTACAGTAGTCCTAGGGAACTAACACATCTACCTTCTAAACATCTTGAAATCCATCCATGTTTCTCTATCATGATTGTCCCCAAATGGGGACAATGTTCAGACAATGATTACAGCAGTCCTCTGACATTTCTCTCTGCTGCTAGCCTCAGCCAATCTTTCTAAAATGCATGAAAGTTACTCCACTGTTTATAATCTGTGAGTCGCTTGCCAGTGCCTGCTGGATTAAGTCTAAATGCCTGGTCTGAACAACTTAGTTTGGCTTCTGCTTACTTGTATAGCCTTACTTCCCACCTCTTTTCACTCTCACCCTTTATTCTATGCTCCAAACACAGAAATAATTTCTGTTATTTATGGGATACTTACTCTGTGCCAGATACCATTCTAAAGGCTAAATCTCACAACCACCCTGTAAGGTAGGAAACAGTCTTCTTTCAATGTCTCTGCCTTTCAGACTTTGCACATGCTGTTCTCTGCTTAAAACACTCCTACTTTCTCTTTGCTCTTTGTCCCCTCTCCTCATTTGGATAATTCACACCTACACTAAATTTAGGTCTCAGATTATTCAGCACTTCCTCCATGAAGCAGTCCTTGATCTTCCTCAATCTGGGTTGTGTCCCACCCCTACTGCCCTTATTCCCATTACATCCTGTGCTTCCTCTATCATAATATAAAATGTTGTCTATTTACTGGTGTCTTAGTCTGTTTGGGCTGCTATAACAAAACACCACAAACTGGGTAACTTACAAATAACAGAGTTTTATTTCTAACAATTCTGGAGGCTGAAAGTCTGATATCAGTGTGCCAGCCTGGTCAGGGGAGAGTCCTCTTAAAGGTTGCAGACTTCCCACTGTCCCCTCACATGGTGGGAGGGGTAAGCCAGCTCTCCCTGGGACCTCTTTTGTAAGGGCACCAATCCCATCCCTCACTCATAACCTAATCACCCCTCAAATGTCCCACTTCACGTACCATTATCTTAGGATTTTAACATACGAATTTTGGGGGAACACATACTCAGACCATCCAACAGGCCTATAGCTCACACTGCATTTTATGTTTCTTGTGGAAAGAGGCTGTTCATGTCTCTTGTCATTGTAACCCCATCCCCAGAATCTGGCACAGTGCCTGACACATGAAGAGATACTCATTTAGCATATTTGAGTAAGTGAAAGAACCTTGAATACAGGCTGCTAGTAGCTTATGTCTCTATTGACTCCTACTTGCCTGCTGTCCCCTTCTTCAGAATTCTGATGCCTCCTAGGCCTTTGCTTGGGCCAGTTCTGAAATGTCTTTTCATAGGAATTTCCTGAGACCAGGAGGCCAGTTAATCCTCACGTCCCTATCACACTCAGCACTTGGTCAAATAGAAGGCTCTCGAGGCAGCTATGTGCTCCCATTCCTCTGTAATCCTCTTCCTGCTCTGTCCTTTCCCCTGTGTCCTCTGGAACTCCTGCCTATTCCAAACAAACTCATCTATATTCTCCCTCCTTATAACAAAATATTCCTTCCACCTCCTGGCTTTAAACAGAAACCTGCTTTCCCTTTAGGAAGCTACTCTTTCTACTGCCATTTTGGGTGGAGGCTGTTAACCTGTCTCACTCTCATGGAGAAGCCTCTCCTTTTGGGCCAATATTTTTCAACCATCTACCTCTCTACTCTTGCTGCCTACTGTCATCTACTAAGTTTCTAGTTATTCATTTCTCTAGTTTATGATCCTTATCTCCCTGTGAGTCCCACCAGCATCTGGGATAATTTCATTTGGACAGCCCAATCTTACCTTTCCTTGAATCCTCAATCTGATGACCTTTAACACACTACACTTGGTCTGTTATGTGACTGTACCTAAGTTTGTCACCAGGAACTGCTCTACCACTTAAATCCTAAATTTCAACATCTTCCATTCCTTTAGCTCCTCAGTTTTCTTGCTGGAAGTTCCCTTCTGACACTTCTTTCTTGATCAGCCTAGATGCATGGTCCAGCTTTTCATGATCCAGCTTTTTACAAACATCCTTACTCCCTTGTTCCCTTGTTTACATGGCTCAAATCCAGCTTGGGAGCAACATAATCAGTTACTTTCCATCCCTGTAACCAGGCTTCTGAGTACTTGTCTTGGCTAGAACTCTTTGGTTGGTTGTAACAAATCAATTCAAAATAGTTTAGAGAAAAGAAGAGTTTAATGGAGCTAGCAGAGCAGCTCACGTAATCAAACCACAGGAAGGGCAAGAGTGCAGCTGGGGCTCCAGGAGAGCTGCAACTAGACTCCGGCTGCTGGGAATCACTCCCACTGTCTTTTCTGCTTCTCTCAGTGTACTGGTTTTCTCCACATGCCAAGAAATAGGCTTAAGCATCATATCCTGTGGGTTCCATCCCTAGAAAGTTACTGACTTTTTCCTCTTATTCTAGTTTAGAAAATCCCAAGGAAGGGCTTCTGATCTAGCTTAGGTCAGATGTTCCCTCATGGAGCAATCACTTATAACTTAGAAGGTATTTGAGTTGTAGCCTCCATTAGAACTAGATGACAGAGTCAGGGAAGGAACAGTTTTCCCACAAGGAGAGCGTAGTGGACACACAAAACAATAGATGGCTACCTGAGAACTGCTGGAGATCTATTAATTGAGGCCACTAAAAATTTATAATATCAACTTCAGAAGGACTCTCAGAACTGTCTGGAGAATCAGCTCATCCTTAAGGACTTTGTTGAATCTTTCCTGTCCTTACAGTTCCTTAAAATACAATTTTGAGCAGTTCTGTAATCCGACTGGATTCATCTTTCAGAAGCCTGTCATATAATACTTTAGGCCCTTGAGGTTTTAACTCAGTTATCAAATTTGACCATTTTTAAGTATTGCCTATTACATAACAGAAGAATGAGGGTTGTCTAAAAAGGATTTGAAAACAAAAGTAAAGATTTTATTTTGGAAAGATCCATGAATAGCTTGAAAAATTTCACTGGACCTAACCAATTGGCCTCTGAATTTCTCTCACAACTACCGTGTTCAAAATGAAAAAACAACAAAACAAGTGATACTTGTACCCTGGAGAATACAGAAACCCCACGTACGCTGGTGATACTGCTCCTTAGCAAACACTGGGTTTCTCTAGGCTGTATGATCCATGGCCCACGGCATACAACTACTACTGGTAGGAATGGGGTCTTATCAGTTAAACGCCTGATTGAGAGCAGTACTTAAAACTACTGACTTATTTTCTAATGGCCCATGATATGTTTTAGCATTCGCTAAAAAGCATTACATTTTTCTAATTTATGTAATTTCTAACCTCACATGTTAGACTTCACAGCTGTTAAGCTCTATCAGTAAGGTTCTTCTAGCCCAGAATGCAAACTGAAATGACCAGTTATCTCTTTTGAGCACTTTCTGGTTTCTTCTTCTGGCTCATTGAGCCATCTTTTAACCTATGACTTGTTTAAAGTGGATTGGTCATCTTGTATGATGACCTTTCTCATGCTAAGTTAATATATTTAAGCTAGCAGTCTAATTTATTTAGCAGTTTGTGTAAACTGATCTCCCAGAGCTTTACCAGTGGATAAACTTTTCAAATACAGTTCCTCAACCTGTACTTAGCTGCATTTCAGGCCCAACCCTGCTGTCTACCGTTAATCTACCATTACTTAAGCAATCCACTAGCTGGTCATATGCAAATGCATAACTGCTACAGGTTATATGGAAAAAAATTTTTTTTGGTCTGTGTCTTTTAGAGGTTGATTTTGATGATGCAAATTATTCAACTTTTGCTTTATTAATTAAGGGTATATATAATGTCTTCATAACACATTTCCAGGTGAGATAAAATTCATCCACTTAATACTCAGTGAGGATTTTCCTTTGTGCGAGGCTTCATGGTTGGGGTAGAATGGGATGTGAGAAACTAAAATACATGGTCCCAGGTCCCAATCCAGTTTGGGAGAAAAGATCTCTATAAATTAAAATACCAAGTAATCAAGAACTAAATAACAATTTGAATGACACAAACATCAGATGTTCTGATGTGAGTAGAAAGGACAGTAAAGCTGATTTTTTAGGAGAGCATCACTGTGGGTTAAAGTGGTAAGGGATGCTTCACAGAGAAAGTAAGAAATATGCTGTGCTTTGGAAAGGAATAGGAATTGCATGGCGAACTCTATGCTGGAAGAATAGGATGAGCAAAAGCTTCAATCTTAAAGGTTGGTGTGTGACTCAGTTTGGCTGGAAGGGAGTTTTAGCTAGGGGAGTTGTGGGAAATCAGATTGCAAAGATGAAGCTAGACTGTGCTTGTTGCCAATAATGTCAGGTGTTGTGTGCAACTATGAAGATTCATTTTATGTGGGATGAATTTCTTTTTTCATCTTAGATGTCTCTGCCATATCAAAAGGGCCCATTCTAAACGCTTAGACCACAAGCCTGGAACATGGTAGAACATAGTATCATGGCAACAGTTCTCTATTTTTAATGTTGGTAAGGGGTTTAGTATAAAGCTCACATGGCTCCAAATATATTTAAGTGTTCAGTGGATGCTCCCTTTGGAATCTTAGCACTGTTCTCAAATAAGCTAATAATGGAACTACTTAAGACTTTACTGCTTATTGGTAGATTCATTCACTCATGTAATAATTTATTGAGTACCATCTATGTACAAGGCATTTAGAATACACTTTGGGAGACTTAAAGATGAATAAACATGATTTTTGCCCTTAAAGAGCTTACAGTAGTATTAAAAATAAGATACTCAAAAAAGTTTAAGATAACACTACATGTAAAAATGACTAAAAGAAAGATGGAAAGTGCTATGAAAGATCAGAGAAGGAAGAAATTCTACTCAGCTGAAAACCTTAAAGAATGGGCAGAATTTGCTCAGTTGGTAATAGAGGAAAGACATTTCAGCAAGAGTGAGAAGTATGAAAAAAGGCTTGGCATGGGAAAGCACTGGGAATGTTTGCAGAGCTGTGAACAACCCAGTGGTTGACTTGTCGGTTCATAGATTAATGGAAAGCAGATTTCCAGGGTTGGTTTTTTTTTTTCAATTATATATTTTATTGAAGTGTGGTTGATTTACAGTGTTTCCAGTTTTTTAATTACGATGTGCTGATGCTCCACTTGGGAAAGACACTGTACAACAATGAAAGTGGCCCTTTCTTTTGTCTTTGAATGGCAGTATTTTCAACAAGCTGCCAGTGTGGCCCTCTTGACCACACAATTAGTAACGCTAACCCTGAAATTTTCATGAGCAATGATGAAAGAGCACACAAGACTCAATATTAATACAGATTAATATAAGCCTATTTTTGTCAGAAAGTCTCATTTACATGTTTGAAAGACAGAAGTCTCAATATTTCATGATAGTTTCTTCTCCTAACAGGAGAAAGCTCAAAATTGTTTTTTCTAAAGCATCTCTAGGGGAATATCACTCAACATTAAAAAGGAATTAACCATTGACACATGCAGCAACACAGATGATTCTCAACATCATTATGCTGAGTAAAAGAAACCAGATTAAAAAAAGTAAATACTGTATGATGATCTCTTTTATATCAAACTCTAGAAACTGCAAACTAATCTATAGATACAGGAAGCTGAGATTGGGGCTGGGCAGGGTAGGAGGGAAGGATTACAGAAGGGCATGAGAAAACTTTCTGGAGTGATGGGTGTGTTCACTACTTTGTGGTGATGATTTCATGGCCGTGTACATGTATCAGTTGTACATATTAAATATGACTTTACTGTTTACTGTATGTAAATTATACCTCAATAAAACTGTTTTTAAAACATAACACTTCCCTTTGAGGACCATCAACTTCATCTTTTATACTATTTTATGTCACATCTGAGTAAAAGATTATGTGATGTTTAAATAAGATCAGTGTGTGTGTGTTTTAATTTCTGGACCAGATAAGATAATCATGGCAAAAAAGACAAAAGCACTTATATGACTAGGTATAAACTATTATAGTTAAATGAGTAAGTACCTTGCATAAGGTAGAATGGTCTACAATATCTTATTTCTATAGATTGAAACTGCTTTATTAGGGAATACTTTATTAGCTTTATTAGGGAATACTAGGGAATACTTAAATTCCCTAGTATTAATATAAATTAATAAATTAATACTTTATTAGCTTTATTAGGGAATACTAGGGAATACTTAAATTCAGAATACAAGTAGATAATGGAATAAATAGTCCTGTTACTACCTCATGTAATAATGTAAAAACAGACTATTCACTGACAGAAAAAATTTAATTTTATTAACCTTCTTCATTTCGACATAAACTGTAGAGATGGCATCGCCATGTAGTTGTTGAATACTGGGTATATTGTTGAAACATTCCTGACAGTGTTCAATTTCTCTTTTATGCAGCTATTCAAGGAACATACAGAAGGCCCAAACCAAGTAAATTTCCTTCCTAAAGGTGTGCATGTGACTGTCACAGTGAGCCTTATGCTGTCCCCATGAATACAAGCCTCAACCCAGGCAGGCGATTGTGTATCCTCTGACTACCTCATGCTCAAGGCTCTCCCGTATCACACACACAAACTATAAGTAAAACAGTAAATAAAACAGCCAACCAACTTGATCCCTGCCCTGTGGGGATTAGTCTAGTCAGGGCCACAAACTGGGTATTTCAATACAACGTAGTGGGTGCTATGAGAGCAGAAGTACAAGCAGACCTGGCTTCAGTGTGCTTTGCTTTATTGTGCTGTGCAGAAATTATGTTTCCAATTGAAGGTTCATGGCAGCCCTGCGTCAAGCAAGTCTATTGATGCCATTTTTCAAAGCATTTGCTCATTTTGTGTCTGTGTGTCACATTTTGGTAATTCTCCCAATATTTCAAACTTCATTACTATTATATTTGTTATGCTGATCTGTGACCACTGATCTCTAACATTACTATTGTAAAAAGATTATGAGTCGCTGAAGGCTCAGATGATTAGCATATTTTAGCAATAAAGTATCTTAAACGTATGTACATTGCTTTTTTAGACATAATGCTATTGTACATTTAACAGACTACAGTATAGTGTAAGCATAACTTTTATATCCACTGGGACACCAACGAAATGTGTGTGACTTGCTTTATTGTGATATTTGCCTTATTGCAGTTATCTGGGACCAAACCTGCAGTGCTTGTGAAGTCTGCCCCATATAGACACTGTGTTAGTTCAAAAGAGCACCAAGAGCAGTTGGGGGTTTAGGGAAGACAAGTGGGAAGAAGTTTATCATAAAATGAAAGCACTGAGTAAGAGGAAAAAAGTGATGAAATAATGAGGTTAAAGAGGTAAGGAAAGATGAGATTCTGCAGTGGCCTGTAAACTATTTTATTCTAGAAGCAGTGGGAAGCTCTTTTGAAGGATTCTAAGCCAAGGAATTAGATTTGTGTTTTAGAAATAATATTATGATTGCAGCATGGGGGAAAGACTAATTTAGGCAAGATATGATGATACTAATTACTGAATGATAAAAATTAATGATGAAGACAGACATGCCCATAGAGTGGAAGGAAGATGAGCACAGAAAACTGAGAAGGACCAGCTAAGGATACTCCCTGCCTTCTCACTCCACCTCAGACAGGCAGAACTTACTGTTGCTCCCTTGGGCTCCCACTGTTTTCCATGTATGCACCTATCAAGGCACCCCTCACTTGTCATTGCATGTATTTATCTTTGTTCCTCCTTCTACTAAACTGTAAGGGTCTTAAGGCAAAGGCCATGTCATGTTCATCACTGGATTCCCAGAACCCAGCACAGTGCATGGCAGATACTCTTTAATAGACTTTTATGAAATAATTAATGATGAGATAATTTTTATTAAAGTATTTTTTGTCTTTGGCATTTGTACAAGGTTATATTACACCCATGATGTAGTAAGACTCAGAAAAGTTAAGTAAACTGCCTGAGAAGCTTCCAGCATTATTCAGACCCAAGTCTGTATGAGTCCATGCTTTTCCCACTATATCCCTCCAAAGACTGGTGAATGAAATCTACCTTTTTCAAAAGTGGGGAAAATAGGGATTGTGTCTTATATAAAACAGATACTGATCCTTATACTAAAGAGGGTGCAGTCCTATAGAGAAAGTCCTTGGGTTCTGTCTTCCAGCACGTCTGCTACATGCCTGTCAGAGTGTGGCAAATCAATGGCTGCTTGTTTAAACCGTAAGGCAGTCCAGCAGCAACTAGGCCACACTAACACACTCAGCATTCTGCACAGCAGCCCCTGCAAGGATCCAGCAATTATCACCACACCATGGATTTATAAACCCTTCCACAAAGATAAGGTCAAACACTGCCTGGGACCCTCAGTTCAACAGTTTTGTTCATAACAACTAGGCAAAAAGCTGAGAAACTAGTTTCATCCAACCTTTTCATTCCTGGTCACTGCTCAGAAGGCAGCCTCCCACCCATCCATCAGATCGCTTTTATTTCTTGTCTCCAAACTGCCATGTACCTGACAGCATGCCCTCGTGACCGCTCGTCCCCACCTTTCCCACAAAATCCTCCCTTAGCCTTTTCCAGCCTGGTTCCACTTGGCAACCAATTCCACTATAAATAAATTCATCTATGCCCTCAGCTTTTTTCATGAATATGTCTTCTATTTCCTCAACCTCTTTCTCAAAGATACAGCTTCCTTTGCAGTTTCCTCAAACTATATGTACCACAAGGCTCAGAACTGGTATTGCCCATTTTTGTCCCAAAGCCTCTTCTAGAGCATTTCACTCTCCTATGAAAACTTCCATTCCTTTTAAGTCATTCCATCTCCTTTTGGCACCCGATAGCTTGCTTTTTCCCCAATATCCATTAACGTCCACATCATTCTCCACAATAACATTACACCTAGATCATGTTATTCCTTTAAACCTCAATTCATTTCATCATTTCCTAGGAGATTTCAATATTCGTGTGGATGGTCTGACCCAAACAGCACAGTTCCAGGGCCACTTCAACCTCCTTCCCTGGGTCATACTCTGTTTTGTTATAGAGTACTTCTGAGTGATTTCAGTACCCTTCTCCTTCCATGCATAGTACCTCTGATCCAGTCTCATTAAGACCTTCATTCTTGTAATACTGCCTTTCTTCCAGTCTATTCTTGGTCCCACTTCCTTCCATACCTGGCCTGGATCTCTTAATTTGTCATATGATCTATTCTCTCACTAGTGCTTTCAACCTCCCTCCACAGTTTTCCTTCCCTGGTATCTGTCTTTCAACTCGCAATTCTAGAACAGTGCTATATTCTGCCAGGCACTAGGCACCAACACCCTCAACCCTCTTCCCTTCATCCTTGTCTTTCTCCTCTATGCATCACTCAACTCACAATTCTGGGTCAATCCAATAGGCCATTCAACTGAGGTACTAGAAATAATCATAAAACCACTGTATTTTCATGATTTCCAAACTCAATATGACGGTTAACACTGTTCATTAATGCTTCTGTCTTTAGTCAGTTGTCCGTTCCAAACCATCTCCATTTTTTTCTGGACCCCCCAACCTAATCTTTTAACCCTTCCTACTTCACAAATAACATGAGCTTTTCCTTTCTACTTCATAAAAAATACTGAGACCATCTAATATAAACCTCTCTTCTCACAGCTAGAACTTTATTTATACCATTCTCTTACTTCCTTCTCGTTTCTGAGAAAAGGTATCTTTTCAAGGCCCACCTTTCCTGTCTCCTTTGGGATCTGACTCCATCAATTTTCTCCCTTCTTCTCTATAGGTTCCTTCATTCTAATTACAGTCATGCTGAAGTCTCTCAAATATTGTATCTCTTTTTACCCTTTTATTTCCTTGTGGTTTCTGCCCTCCCATCTTTCCTTTCCATCTCATTTAAAGCTTTTCAAAAAAGTGGAATTCTCTTGAAGTCTGTCTTCACCTCCCATACACTGATCAGCTTCCCTGGCTTCAATTTTCACTACTCTGTGGAAATTGATTTTTCTAAATTTATGAAGGACTCCCTAATTGCAAAATCTCATAAACCTTAGAATTTGTGAGTTTATGATCATTTTCAATAATGGTAATTTTTCCCTCCTTTTACTCAGGAAGAGTCACTCTTTGGCCTGCAATATAACACAGTAGTTGGGTGAAAGGTAAGTACAGAATAGACCCTATTATCTTGGCTTCTAATTATAATACTTCAGCAAGACAGCATGGCAATCTCTAATAATCAATACCTCTCTAACATACAGCTCTTGGCCACTTTACTACGGTCATCTTATCCACCGAAGTGGTTTCTTTTGCAGGACACTGTATTTTACTTAAGGGATAAAGGATAGTAGTTTCTAATTCACAGAATTAGTAAATGATCTTAAGACAGTTATTTTTACCCTGTTAAAAATCCACTTACCCACTGTAAAAGGAAATCCACACTCCAGCCTAACAGGGGATTATTGGGGGAAAAAGGTAAGTCTGAAATATAAAGCAGGGTCAGCATAAAATATGTTGTACATATCAAAGGGCTAAAGAAATACTGTGTAAAAATGCACAGTTTGGAAAATATCCATTTTTTAATTTCAACAATTCTTTCTTCTAAGGCAATTCTAAATAGCACAAGGCATTTAATTTCGGTAATATAGGCAAAATAATGTGATCCAGGAACATAGTGTATTAGTTTGCCTTTAAATGAAAACCTCAGTTCAAGTTCCTGCTCTAACATCTGCAGTTTTGTGAACCTGAACACCCAGCTGATAATGGTAGAAGCAACACAGGGAGAGACATACACGGGTTCTTCGACCCAGCTCTCTGCTACTAGGTGGGTACCGTCAGAAAGTCATGTAACATTTTTGAGATGTTCATCTGTAAAGGAGGGGTAATAATACCTATGTATGAGCACTTTGGAAATTACAAAGGACAATAATGGTTTAGGCATTACTGGAGCCTCTTTTCCCCCTGAAAATATATGTTACACCTTCTGGGAATCCTCCTACCTACTTTTGATTTTCTCATCTCTCTTGATAAATCAGTAAAAGTACCCTTAACCTTATGGGAGAGTATAGGAAACAAAGAAGCATTTGTTTCCACTATAGATAGTTTTCCTACTTTCTGAGTGAATTAGTATATCTTTGTCCCACTTTTTCAGTGGGGAATAAAAAATTGTATGTATCTATTTAACTTTATAAAAGTATCCCACATAGACCCAAAGTCAACAAAATACCCAATATTAACATTTTGCCATATTTATCTCAAACATGTTTTTTAAGAAATAAAAATTATAGACCACCTATGTGCCTCTCCCTCCTTTAAAGAGAAACACTGTCCTGAATTTTTTGTTTATAATTCCCAAACTTTTTGGGGGAAGGGGGTGGTATTTAGGTTTATTTATTTATATTTATTTATTTTTAACAGAGGTACTAGGGAATGAACCCAGGACCTTGTGCATGCTAAGCATGAGCTCCACCACTGAGCTATAACTCTTCTGCACCAAACTCGTTTTTAAACATGTGCTTTATGTGAATATATCCATAAACCAACTTAGTATTGTTTACTTTTAGTAAATGAATATTGCCAATTGCCCTCATAATGATTATGCCAATTTATACTCCCCAAGGCAGTACACCTGAGAGTTCCTATGTTGTTTTTCAACATCTTAGCCAACATTTGATATTCAGATTTCTAAGATCTTACCAACCTGATAAATGTAAATTATAGTATCTTTATTTTGACCCTGCAGACCACAAGTCACCTCTCTTCTAAGTTTCAGACCCAAATGCCTAGCTGCCTACTACACATCTTATGGTACTTACATGCCTAAAATTCATATCTGAAAAGACCTCTTCTCCCTCAATTTCTTCTTCCCAGTTCTTTACTGTTTAATGATACCGTTAAAGACAATGCCAAACACTGGGCATCACTGCTAACTCTTCTTACTCCTCCATGCACTGCTCCCTTCCCTCCAACACAGCCAGCTGACCCAGGTGCTACCCTCTTAGCCTCTTGTATCCTTGCTCTCCTCTCCATACTTAACTGCTCTTGTCCTTACCACTTCTCATCCGATGTTACAATGATTAGAAACAAGCACTTTGGAGTTAGACATACTTGGTTTAAATGCAGATTTTTATCACATATAAGCTATGTGACCATGGGAAAATTACAGTCTTCAAGTTTTCTGTTAAATGGTAACAATATCTACCTTATATGGTTTTTTCAAGGATTAAAGAGCTGATGGGTACAAAATGTTTACATTGCCTGGCACATAGTAAGAGCTCAGTGAGTGATATCTACTATTCATTAGCTCAACTTGAGTCTTCTGATTAGTCTTGGTGCCTCCCATCTTGCTCCCATTTCCATCACATTACTAGCAGAATTCTCTCAAATTCTTGTCATCCTTCCCTAATTCGTCAATAAGTGACCTCTGCTTACACAAAGCCAAATTTAGTCTTTCAGTAGATCATCTAAGTCTCTCTTTAATATGAGTCCCAGCCTCATCTCCCAGATTCTATTCACATTATTTTACATACAGTTCCTGAATACATTATCTTCTTTCATGTATCTGTGCCTTTAGGCACATGCCATCTTTAGTCTGTGTAGGAAATGCATCTTTATCTTTCCAAACCCAACTGAGGATTCTGTTAAGCTTTTCCTAGTCCATCTAAATAGAAATGAATAGTGACTCAGAGGTTTATATATTGCTGCTGCAATCATTTCTTGATTTGCCTGTCTCCTTCACTAGCCTGTGAAAACTGAGAGCAAGGACTACATCATATATTCCTAATATGAAACATAGTTCCTGGAGGTGGCAAGCATTCAATAACTACTGAATGGATGGAAGGAAGGACATGCATCATAATGAAATCATCACCACAGAGTAGTGAAGGAAGAACACTGGGACTGGCCTTATTTCATATCTTCCAAATAACTTTAAACAGCAGCATCAAGAAATCTGCCAAGCTCACTAACACGAGTAAAAGTTTCCATGAATGTCAAAATGAAGGAGGATGCAGGTATTGCAGATGGTTTTATCTACTGTGTGAAAAGGCAAAACAGTGTAAAGTGCTAGCACATGTAAAATACTAGGGGGGAAAAATCACAATTTGAGCTTTTAGTGTCTAGGAAAAGATTATAAACTACTTTCTGAGTATGCTGGCTCAATGTGCCAAAGGAGACAAGACATTCAAGTAGAACACTGCTCGATTAAGCAAAGCGAAGTGAAAACAGCTAAGAACATCCTCTGCAAATACTGATATTTATAATGAATGCTTACTATGTGTCAGTCTTTGTGGTAATCCCTTTAGATACAGTATGTTATTTAATCCTTCCAACAACTATATGAACTAGAAATTCTCAGTATTTTGCCCAAGGTACCGAGCCAGGATTTAAACTTGGATCTGTCTGATCTAAGGGCTTATGTTTTTAACTACATCATACTACTGTTATGTCAAGCCACAAAATGTTCATGCCAGAAATTTGGCATCTAGTCACAAGGATCAGAGAAAAGTAGCTAAAGCATAAAGTAAGCCTTTCACTTGAAGAGATTAAAACAATTTTGACCTTCCAGTTTGCAAAGGTGAAGGAAAATCATCCACGTCCATGTACTCAAGAATGGCATATTAGTATCAACCAGACTCTTTTATCAAAATCTCTGGCTGTTAAGAACAAACTAGATAGACTTGAGGGTTAATCTATAAAACAATTCCTATTTTATTAAAGAAAAATACTAGGTTGAATAAATTTGGAGGGTCAATCCAGAATGTTATTTTAACAGATCTCATAAAGCAGGTTTTCATTTCATATATGATTCTGTAGCACGTAAATCTCCTTTCCAGGTTCTATACTAACAAGTCAACATTTGGTTTGAATTGTCTGTCCTAGACTCAGGGTTCCTATCACATCTTAGATTTGTAATACCAATTCACTCATTTATAGAAAAATGTAGTCCTTTAGGGAGAAAAAAATATGTATTTGATTGGAGGTTAGATATGTCTATTTGGAGTGTATGAATTTTCAGGGAGTAATACCTACCACCTATCCTTGAAAAGCCTGCTGACTCAGAACGCGTCCATTCAAAAACTCAACCATCTACCCAAAGCAGTTATATTCTAAAAGTTGCTTCAATGAAGCCAAATTACCATGACATCTAATAAAACTATGCAGAGGTATTTTTTTTTCTTTCAATACCAGCATCTCAGGTAGTAGAGCAGCAGCATGATTTAAGTAGAGAAAAAGCATGGACTTCAAAAATAACCAGAAAGCTCCTGACAGAAAGTTCAATACAAATTCTTCCACTTAATGTAAGATAGGGGAAAGTTAATCTTTTTGCACTTACATAGTTGCTTGCCCCTTCCTCAAAAAGGACAGTGGTTCTCAACTTTAGATGCACCTCAGAATCACTGTGGGGTGGGGGTGGGGGGGCAGGGACAGGGAGGGAAGTAGGGGAGGAAAACAAGTGGGAGAAGAAGGAAGGCCAATGTCCAGGACTGACTCCGGATAATTTAAGCCAGAATTTTTGCAGGTGGGCCTGGACAGTGAAGTTTGCGTTTTTAAGTAGTACCCGTGGGATTCTAACATACAATTAGGATTAAGTTTATGACTTAAAAAGATCCAATTGCCAATTCTAAGTAGAGGAGATCAGTTGTGGACCACAGCTATTAGTTGTGATGAACACTGGCTACATATAGATCACGTCTCTAGAAATAACCACTGCAGGTCCCCACCTTACTTGTAATGATTATTAAATACAGATACTAGGCTACAGAAAACAGAGCCTCACAGGTAAGTGCCTTGTATGTTACCAGTCCCCTTATATGCTCTTTGAAAGATAAAACAACTACTGAGTGACAATGTTTGCAGTAACTTAATTCCACTGGACATGATTGTTACCTGGGTGGTTGGTTGCTAAAGACATGAAGGATGAGTAGATTCACTGCCAACTAATGCCACAGTGAACAGGCAACTGAGAAAGTTAGAGGATGGTCCGCCAGTCATCTGCTTCCTACAAGGCCAGCCACAACCATTCCTCTGAAAAACTATAGGAAAAAAACCAAAAATTAGATGAGAGAGATTCAATCAACATAAATAAAGTATCTGTGGTATTTTGAGGAAATTCCTTAAGACCAACAGAGAGAGACAAGGGGAAGAAAAATGGGAATACTCTAATAAATCAATAGACAAGGGATAAAAAATTCATGAGCCTTTGTAGGTGACCTGAAAGTTAATAGTACTTTACTGCTGTTTTCTACAATCTGTAGGGCATTACTGATACTCACAGCAAATGCAGCAAGGATTTGAGTATCTACTATGTACTGCCCTAGTTACTATACCTTTTAGTATAATGTACACAGTGTAAATCCTCAAGATTTCATACATCAGATTAGAAATGGATTTACATGTGTCTGAATCAACGCAGTAATCATTTAACTGATTACAATATGACACTGTAATTAGATATTTCTCTAAAATAAAAGCATCCTAGCAGGTCAATGAAAAATGCTATGTGAAATGGAATGACTGAAATAATGGAAGCTATTGAAATAAAATTTTAGGTTATAAAAAAATTTACAAGTGAAGCAGCTGGCTTATTCTTAGGTCCTTTTCAATGAGCATCTGAGCAAATAAGGTTAATAGTACAGCAATACTATCTGAATGTTTCTGAATACTTCCAATACCGTTATTAAATTTAGCTTAGAAAAAACTACTAAGTTAATGAAGGGAAGAATTAGTATTTAGTATTCCATTCCATTCCAATTAGTATTTAGTTTAGAACTTAAAGAAGAAAAGGGAAGGATCTGGGAGACAGGTTTATTATTCACTTCTTTAAATGTTCCTCTTTTCATTTTAAAAAATCTCAACCAGCAGTTAAGACTACTTGGGGGCAAATAGTACTTCAAAAGAAAAGATGGGAAGTGGTAGCTAACTTAGATACTCACTAACAATTAAGAAACATCAGAGTTTTAGAATACTTTAGAAAACCCAGTACCTAGACCAGTTGTAATGAGGCATCAAGGTACTAGACAATGGATTTGATAAACTTGCAGATCAAAGTAAACAAGTAGCAAGTTTATAAAAGCTCAGTGTTATGAAACGATGGTAAATTGTAAAGATAGCCATAGAATGGTATGGAGAGAGGCTTCTTGTTTGTCAGACAATGCATAGGTAAGTATATATAGAAGGCAAATTTAATTACTAACTGAGAGCAAGCCATGGGATCCAGAATACTTTCCAAAAATCTCTCCACTCCTATGTTGTATCTAAATGAGAAGATAATTTGTACTTATTGAGGCCAAGTTAAAGATTTAGCCAACAGGAGAAATTACATCACAAATAGGAAATTTCCCATCATATATTCATCACCATCAATTTTTTTTTCAGTTAGGAAGAACCATACCACTTGTATGAAATAATACCGACACTTAAAATGGACACAAAGTCCTCATATTTTAAAAAGAGCCCTGAGGATTAAAATTCCAAGCCTATCTATATTTGACAATTTAATAAAAGTTCTAATTTAAATAGTACCAGTTTTTCTTTCTTCTGGCTACAATCCCACGATGGCATCAAATCAAAGGCAATTACATAAATCCAGAGGTTGGAAATCTTTAGACCCTCTTTCCTACAACACGTTGCTTCCCTTTCCTTCTATATATTTTTACATCACTGTAAGAGGGGGTATGTCTTTATGGAGGTAGCACTGTTAAATAGGCTGTATAACATAGAGTATGTAACAGATAATCTTCTGCTTTATCAAAATTAAGTATTCTTTTCTCCAGAAACTCCTGCACACTACTAATACTTCTATTTCAACATCATTGTGTAGAATGCATATTGAAAGGTGAAGGTGCAATAGAGTTGTAACTTTAAAAAAAAGTTTTATTGCTACAAATTGAGATTTCTAACCATCAAAAAATGAAATAAAACCTAAGGTTTCAGCCCCATATTGGGCCAGCATATAGCCATTTCATGGGACCGTTTTTAATTTAGGTTTGGCAGTGGATTTAGCAAAGTTTAGATAACAACAGAATGGTATCAAGAAACCCTGCCTGTAACTTAAAAGAATGGAGCATGAGCTAGAACAGGAAGAATACCTTCCACCTGAAAGGTCTTTCTTCGAATTTCAAAATTTAAGGCTAGTAATTACTAAGAGAAGTATATACATATCTTGTAAGAAAATCCAACACTTCACTTTTAACCATTTTCCAAACAGATGCTATATATGGCAACTGATACATTCCTAGAAATGGTGCAGAAGAGAAGAGTCAGCCCTGAATTTATCACAACCTACCTGAATCTAGACCACACTTCTCTGGCCTCTTCTTACAATCACAGCTTTCATTTCACAGCTCTAACAGCAATATACCATGGAGTACAAACAACACTGAAAAACAAGGGCTTGACAAAACCCACAGAAAAGCTATTCACTAATATCGGGACTACTTTTACTCATGCTATTATAGATCACACTTTATTCTTGTGCATAATAAATAGATACAGAAAAAAATGTTGAAAATGTTAGGATTCAATTATCTAATTAAAGCTGAGGAAACTAACCTAGTCAGATTTTAGTTTTTAAATGAGAAATGACAAGAGTAGTAAATATAAAGAAAAACAAAAAGAACTTTACTTTCCTATGTTCATACAGGTCAAGGGACCCTTTCTTCTCAAAAGGGTTGATAACACCAGTTCTTAGCAATAAACATAAGGCACTTGTTTAGATTACAACATCACTGCATTTTCCCCCCAAGTTGTTTTTCTAACCCTGTTTTTTCCCACAGTATCATTTGGAATAGAGTGAATGAGGCAAATGTGAGATGATCCAGTTGGTACCACTCAGAGCAAGACAGTACAGTACAATGTTTTAGGGGTGATCTCTGGACATAAAATGAACCCTTGTCAATGTCCTCTGATACCAAACAATGTATCCACTATCAAGTAAACCTGAAAGAAAATAAAATATTTATTTAATAGTTCCAGTAAAATTGGGTTGGAATACAATATACAGGTTAGGAATTTAGCTCCTCATGGGTGGCATCTGCATCAATTCTGAGTACTTCTGAATATTCATTCTAAGACAATCTACATCATTTGAACATTGCCAAGACAAATATATGAATTTCATTTCAATATACAGTAGAGTTTAAACATAATTCACACATACACCCCTATTATATGGCTGGTGCCTCCTCCAAACACCTCATTAGTGGCAGAGGTAGCACTAGTGTTCTTTACCAACAATAAGAACTTCAGTTGCCACTCATAGGAGAAGTTGAAAAGAAGTTTTTGTTTTTGTTTTTGCCATCTGTTAAGATGTTCCTGAGACAGGGCCAGTTAATAAAACATAACAAAGCACTGGAGTTCAGTTTGTACTTCTCTTTACATCACTAAATTGTTAGACTGGGATGTGGAATGCAGGTCATGTACTATGAAAGGTTGAGTTTAGCACAACTGTTCAGTCAGTAAAAGGATCAGGTCTCCTGAAAATTCCCTTTAGAATATACTTTCTATAAACTAAAAGTACCACAAAAAGGTCAATTATATACAATCAATTCATTTTACTTAATCTCCTTATCTGATGAGATCTTAAAAATACAATGAGAATACTGAGCCTCTGGCTAGTTCTTGGTGTAGAGGCTTAACATTTTAAGGCTCATTTTCTCAATCAAAATAGCAGTTCTTAGTTTTCCTTTCAGATTACAAACTCTATTCATAGTACCTGCTGCCATCCTAGCCCTCAATGAAATCTTAATGCAGGAACAGCACTACACTTGCATTATGGCATTTCCCTGACACCAGCATTTAGCCCATTCTAAAAAGCTCCCATCTGCACTAGCACATTACATTGCCTCTGGCTTGCACCTCTGTTTCCACCTGTGTATTTTCACAGAAGCCCAACACATAGTAGTTGAAATATTCACACAACTGTTTTTCAAAACAATTTATTGCATCATATTTGGTACCTTATGTTTGACAACAAAAAGGAAATTACATCTGTAACTGCAGGAAAAAGAAGCTGGTCTGTTATTGAAAAAAAAAAAATCTTGGGCCCTTTAAAAATTACAAAGTCTTGGGCTTGCCTGAAACAACTGAGCAAGAAATATATTCTTAGAAATGTAGGGCTTCAAGTATTACAAACCTGTGACACTGTGGAAAAATTCCAGAGGTATCTAAACTGCAGCACTTTTTTTTCTGCATATCATGAACAAGGCCTGCTGAGGTTTTTAACTATTAGTCTCTTGATCAGTCATAGAATGGTTGTCAGGAGTTCTGCTCTTTAACTTCAAGCCATAGTAGATTTTCTTTTTTCACTCTTGGGTGAAAAAATTCATGCTTGCTAATTAGTTGGTGCCACATCACAGTGCATTTGGTTCTTGCATTACAGTTTTAACAAGTTTGGCCAAAACAATGCTGAAAGGTTTGCATTGTTATTTTAGTTCTTCAAGTTTTAGTTAAAATTGAGATTGTTCCAACTGGTTCCTTCAGTTAAAAACTGTGGTACAAGAACACCAAACTGATCATGTACAGTGAATTTTGGAAACACAACAAGCGTACTGAACACCCTCTAGGTTTCTTATAATTCTGCTTGGTATCTATATGTCCCAGCTGCTACAACGTCAAGCATCTGTTGTAGGTTTCTCTGTAAATAGTGATTCACATTGCATACTTCCTATGGTCAGAATCAACCCCGTAACAAAATCAGTCAGATGCTAAAGCCCCAACAACTCTTTGTGCTCAGTGAAAGAATCCAGTGCTAAAACAGCATTTATGCTGTCTGAGATATAGTAAAATCTCACAAGACAAATTTAAAGTAATATTTCTGCCACACACCTGCTTTGTTAGCTTTAACAGCCTCCAGATTTTATATAAATTAGTTTAAAAACATGGGTGGGTAGGTAGGAATAGGATAAGGTATCTTTTTTTAACCTCTCAATTTTAGCAGCTTTTAATTTTTTAAGAAACTGAACCTATATCCTGTAATATGTTAGATATTTTATATATACTTTTTCAGCAGGATAAAAACGTAAAACACTATTTGAAGGCAAGAACATTTACTCTTCTCATTCTGTGTAAGTTAGAGCAATGCAGCAGGTGCGTGACAAAAATATTATACACTAGATATGGTCCAAAGTCATTCCATTTGCTTGTTTAATGATGTTCAGATTTCATTGGCCAGTTCTTCAGTTTCTGCAGAACTATCTCCATTAACTGTGATCTTCATATCCTCTTCATATCCAGGAGGCATGAAAGCCAAAGCATAAGGGAAAAGCTTATGACAATTTGCTCTATAAACTTCAGCAGCTTCTTTACAGTCTCCTAGGCTACCATCACACAAGGCTTCTAATACCTCCATACATGTCTAAAGAAAGAAAAAAGGTCATGTTATAACTTGTCAAAAAAAAAAAAAGATTTTCCTGTGAATTTATTAGACATTTCATTATCAACAGATTGCAAAAATAAGAGGCAAATGTACATATTAAAGATACACAAAAGCACTTACTCTATGTGTTCCATTAGAATTAGTTTCTTCAGAACTGAAGAGTTTACACAAAAGAATGGATGTATAAATATGGCCAGGACTAAGATGGGGCAAGCAAGGTATGTAGAGTGCTACATTTAAAGACACTCCCTCTCGGTAAGTGCCCATCAGCAACCTTGCCTCACAGCCTAGCTGGCCCTGTGTATAGATGTTGAAATTTGCATGCTAATGTCAATTACTACACTTAAGCCTTTGAATTTTAAAGACTTTGAATTTTTTGAATTACTACACTTAAGCCTTTGAATTTACAGCCAGTCTGCAAAACTGTTTTTCAACCATGTATTCAAATTAAAGAGAATCTTAAGGTATGTCCAATGACTAGGCAGGAAAGGGTATACACAAGGGTCAAACACAAAGGGTATACATACAAGAAGTAGTTGCTCATGAAAATCGATAATTCTTTCAACCAAACCCTTAAGTAGGTTTAGTTATATTTTTAAATGATTCATACTGACTTGCATTTCTCATGTTTTCTTTCTTCATCTTTACACTTGGAAAATACTACATAGTTTCCAGATATATAAATACCCCACAAACTGCCAGTCAGTCTAGAAAGGTTCTAATCTAAATGCTGCAGTAAATGGAATCCAAGAAGTAAAAATTTTCTTGCTTGAAGTTCTTTTCTTCATTTGCTTTTAAAAGAATATACTAAACTGTCTTTCAGTAAGCGCTTTCTGATCTGGCCTATTATCACACAAAGTGGTCTTTGTTTTCTGTCTAAACTAGAATCTGTATCCTGGTAAATACATCTTAAATGTCAGAATTGTCACTGAGACCACTGCTTGCTCAGAAATGTATAAATATGAATTGAAATCTAAACTTAACTGTGGAATGTGTAGATTTTACTAAAATATATTTGTAACAAATTATTCAAAACAATTACTCTGTTAAACTAAATGTGAAACTAGTTATTGAATGCCAAGTAGCCTGTTGTACATGTGTGCACAATATACAATCCTACATAAATTTAAGATAAGCTAAGTTTCTGACATAGATTCATAAATGGTTTAGAGACTAGCACACATAAACAACAAAAAAATATTTGGTGAAAATTATTCTCTTGGTGAAAAGAGAAACAAAAAATGGTCAGGTACCCTTACAAAGAAATTATGAAAAACTCTTTACCTGGAGGTTTCTGTTAGTGAGAGATTCATCAAGTGTTGTTGCCAACTCTATAGCTCGCTTCTGACTAGAAGGATCTAAATAATATACCATTTTGGCAGCTAAATGAGAAGGAAAAGGGAATTTGTTTTATTTCAAAGTAAAAACAGCATCTTATCTTCTATCCATTCAAACATAAAATGCAAGGTGTCGTGTGCACACACAGTGTGAAAATGATTAAGGCAAGAGAGACCTTGAAGAAATGCAAATAGTCTAATAATATTTGTCCTTGTGTAGTAGGACCATGGAGAGTTTTCTTTTCTTCTCTAAATAAGCATAATCTAGGGGTGAAGGGAATACGTGTGTGCGTGTGTGGTGAAGGGAATACGTGTGTGTGTGTGTGTGAGAGAGAGAGAGAGATGGGGGGTAGCGGTAGGGGAGATACCCAACCTTAACAGTATGAGCCAAAAAACTGAATTCAGAATTCCACAAAGTTGCTGAGCTTCTTAGCTAGGTATTTTAAAAGCATTATCCATGTGGTCTCACCCAGTCCAGACTCTGGCTCTCTAGCACAGACCCTTGCCAGATGATCCTCACTCATGAGGTGTTTTTAGGTGTTTATTACTGCCAATTACAAGCTTGACATCTTATAAAAGCATGAAAAATGAAAGATGATGGTTGCAACCCAGTAAATTTTAAGAGCATGTTGTTGAGAGAAAGAAAATAAATAGAAAGCTCCTCTTTCGTATGTAACAGATAGCTAAATTCAGCTATACTTGCTTCTTTGTAATGCCTATGCAGAACCAGGAGAAACTATTTGCCTTGATTTATAGTCACAATTTTATCTAAGAAATTTAAAAATGTATAGGAAGCATATTTAAGCTGCCTATTTCCATGAGATTAAAATGTGACATATACACATTGCTTCTTCCATTCAAAAAATGTGTAACCTTGTCATTGATTCATCAAATAAAAACTAGTTGTTTCAGAGGCTAAGGTAAGGGTGAAACAAAGCGAATACCTGATAATCTGTGTGGCAATGAATCAGAATTCCTTTTCAGAAAAGTTTCATTAAAATTCTTTGGATTCGTTGCTCCAAAAAGACGATTCATTTCTTGTTTTAATACTGTTCTAACTGTATCAGGTAAATCTTTACTTTCACACACTGCTGAACAAATTAAAAATAAACTCTATTAGTAGCTGGATACTCTGAAAGTCTGTAAGAGTTAAAAAATTATCTACTTGATGAGTCCAATGAAACAAAACTATATACAAAGACTAGAAAAACCTACTGACAATTCAACATTTAAAGAAGAGCTTACCTATATAAATTTGAAGAATGTGTATCAGCAGAATAATCTAATAATTTTCTAAAGGCTAGCAAAGACATTTCACTGAAAGATGATTCATTTCCAGAAAAGAATTCTACACTGAAAGCAATATAGATGATGAAAGATAGAGTTTCACAATCTTCTAAGCCCCTAGCAGCTGCCCCCCTCAATTTTAAAGGGACTTTCTAAAGCAGGGGCTTTGATGGCACCTACCTGGTGAATAGTGTCACAGCAAATATGTAGTACTGAAGACAACAGAATTTTCCTTGTCCTCTCCATCTTCTTCTATACCCAAGTAAGGCATTACAAATTTATCATTTAAAAAAAAATGACTGACTTCATTGACCTTATTTTCAGGGGTTATGTGAATTGAACAATCACTATATAATATACTCCAAAGGAACACCAAAGTATTTTCCTGAAATGAATACACTGTAGTCTTCGTATTTCCAGGCACTGGGATTTGGAGATGGAAAGTTGTTTCCCAATCTCTCTAGATTGAATCATAGTTAAGTTTTGTTTCATTATTATTTGGGTATAGAGAGACAGTCTGGAGCTTTGAGCCAGACAGACCTGGGTATGAATCTAGGCTTGGACAAATCATAACCTCTCTTGATCTGTAAAACTGAGGTGATACTTAACCTGGAAGGATCACAGTAAAGAAAAGCTATGTGTAAAAGAGCTAATTATACGATTAGCTAATTATACAATATATTCCATATATTGTAGTTACTGTTTCTGTTGTAGGATTTAAAACATAGATTTTCTTTATAGTTAGGAATTACTGTTGTGCCTTTCAAACTTTGACGACAACCAAGTATCTTATACTGTAATGAACATGTATCCTATATACATAACTCATTATGTGTAGTAAAAGTTTCACAGAACACTGACCCTTACTCCGTGCAACACATGCTGGTGTCTTCTACTTTATTCTATTTCTATTTTAGGTTTTCAAATACTGGTAAAGACCCAGTAAATTGCTTTCACTGCCTCACTAATGGATCACTACCTTGTTTAAAAAAACACTGAACTCTTAAATAGTAAACATACAAGGAAACTATTCTGCACATAATTTAGCAACTGAGTAATTGATATGATCTTTGCTGAACAGCATTTCTTCCATCATTCTATAGAAGTCAATAGTTGAAATAACTTAGCTACTAGTTAAAGAATTTAGCTTAACCTCCATTATGGCTGTACTTTCAACTGGATTTGGCAATTAATCAATATTTGTCTTTTAGGGAGGAGGGAACGCATGAGTGCAGAGAATGGGAAGAAAAGTTGTTTAAATAGGTTAAAGCCAATTACAATGAACATAGATGTCAACAGAAGTCATCTATAAAATATGTTATTTCTCTGGGACTCATTGCTTTGCTTGAAATGCTTTTAGGATACTTTATATGCAGACAGGAAAGTAACTGTGTAGTTTACATTATAGTTGGAAACCCCCTTTATGTTTTTCATTACTTTCATTAACTTGTTTTCCTCAAATTAAACAATCTCGAGAAATAAAAACTGCTGTTTAAAAAAAGCCCATATAATTAAAAACAAATATATAAATATGTATCTTTTGTGTTTGAAATGTGTAAAGAGGAAATATTTAAATAACTCCCAACATTGACTAATAGGTATTCCAAAAACATTTCCTTACTAATTCACAAACTGTGGCCAACTCAGTTTTCTCCCCTAAATCATGTAGACTGGAACCATAATTTCCAGAAAGATATTAATTACAATCAATCAATCCTACTGCAGTAAAATTAAGAGTGTCCTATGGAACTTTGTATAGTGAAATCTTACCTACACCTTTAAGGAAAGGAACAACCTCAAATTAGATAACCTTCTATACTAAAGACTAATTGTGTGTGTGTGTGTGTGCGCGCGGGGGTGTTAATCTAAAAATCCTCTGAAAGTGATTAAAAAAAAAAAAAAAACAACTATTGAGGTCTCAAGAAAGTAAAAAAAAAGACTATTTTATCTTCCATGACATAATAATAAGTTCTGTGGATGAATCAAGAAAAAATAATAACTGGTTGGGAGGAGGGGAATAAAATATTTTCTAAGGAGTTTTTGATTTGAGTCCTCAGAGATTCTAAAATTAAAATAATGTTTAATTCATCCTATTAGCTTATTAACAGATTGAATAAATTCAGTAATCACAACAGTTAAAAGCCACACTGAAGAGGGGGCCTGATTCTTAGCAAAAGGAGTTTCCCTGGGTTCTCAGGCTGGCTGACACTTTGTTAATAGCTTGGGTAGAAAATGTTCAAATTTTGTGTGAGGTAATGATTAGTCACACCTAGGTTATGGCACAACCTACAAAAAGATTACCACTCAAACTGGCCAAATAAATAAAACAGTATTAATTAAGCAAGGTTTCGGGGGGAGAGATACGTAAGTACAAAAGAAAAGTAATTTGCAGATAAAAGGAAGAAATGAGTTTGTACAAATGAGAGGAAAAACGATGCAAGATTCATTGTAGATAAAGGTGACCAAATAATAACTAAGCTCCTATCTTTTACTTAGCACTGACCAGAAATATAATTTAAATAGCTTTAAGTCCTACAACTTAAAAAAAAAAAAAAAAGTGAAAACCTTGAAAACAGTAGTATCACCCTTCTAATCAAAAAGTAGGGAGGAGGCATCCTATACAGTAAATGACCTCATGTAGCAATTATTATTTACACTGGTAGTATAACAACATTCTGGAGATTTGGAAGGTACCCATAACCATGCTAAAATGAATAAACATTCACTTAGAGAAGCTTCTACAGCTGACTTTTTTTAAAGTGTAGAGGCGTTTTTTCCTCCATACTTCTTTGTAAAGCAGTTACTACAATGTAACTTAACACCACAAATGTGTTCCTGAAAAGTTACTTCAAAGTCAAAACTTTCTTTAAAGTACCAAATACATTAATTAAAGTGGGGTATAGTAACAAAGATGCCCCTATTTTGTGTTTCTGTAGTTTTACAAATGTCTTTATAGTATACACACCTGTGTTTTAGTTTCTGGTGTAGAGCATAGTGATTCAGTTATACATACATATATATGTGTGTGTGTGTATACATACATATATACTTTTTCATTATAGGTTATTGTAAGAAATTGAATGTAGTTCCCCGTGCTATACAGTAGAACCTTGTCTGTTTTACATATAGTAGTTTGTATCTGCTAATCCCAAACTCCTAATTTATCCTGACCTTCTTCCCCTTTGGTAACCGTAAGTTTGTTTTCTATGTCTGTGAGTCTATTTCTATTTTGTAAGTAAGTCCATTTATATCATTTTTTAAGACTCTACATGTAAGTGATATTATATGATATTTGTCTTTCTCTTTTTGACTTATTTCACTTAGTATGGTAATCTCCATGTTGCTGCAAAAGGGATTACTCCATTCTTTTTTATGACTAAGTAATATTCCACAGTGAATGAGTGAGTGAATGTGTGTATCTTCTGGATATCATCTTTATCCAGTCATCTGTCAATGGACATTTAGGGTGCTTCCATGTCTTGGCTATCGTAAATAGTGTTGCTATGAACACAGGGGTGTGCGTTTCTCCGAATTAGACTTTCCTCCGGATATATGCCCACGACTGGGATTGCTGGATCATATGGTAATTCTGTTTTTTAGTCTCTTAAGGAATCTCTATACTGTTTTCCATAGTGGCTGTACCAAATTATACTTCCACCAACAGTACACACCTATTCTTAACAGAGGTAATTAACAGTCTACCCAAGTTCTTGAAGGCTTTTAAAAGAGACAGAGCATCTTTATCACTATAAATTATCACTCCTTTCATTGCCTAAATTTAGTCAAAATGAGGATCACTTTGTAAATCTCTTCCTGACAATGATATCAGCTGAACACCTGGCACAATGGGCACAGCTAACATTTAACTCCAATCAGTAACTCTAACTTTTATGTCAGGATCATTCTGCTTTTTTTCTTTTAAAGTTCATGACCATTTTATTTTCTGAAACAGCTGTTGCAAGAAAATAGTCATATGTTCATCAATCTATATACTTATTACAAACAAATACATCTAAATATCACTTTTAATTTATATTTCAAAGGAAAGTCTCCAACTCTGTAAGATGTATACATATTATTTTATATTATCTTTCGGAAAGAACTGATTGTATAAAAACAAAGTATGTATATTGAAAGTATATCCTAACTGATAATAAATTAAGACTATTATTTCTATTCTTAATTTTCTGATTCATGATTTCAAAGTTTTTTTTAATACAAAAAGAGACTAAAAGGAAGAAACTTCTTCATTTTCTCTAAATACAGCAATTCTTTCTTCTACTTTCCATTATGTGGTTATAATATTTATTACTTTCAGAATTTTTTAAATTGAGGGAAAATTTTTCTTGTGTCTGTAACCAGGAATCACTTTTTTAATAAACATAAATTTAATTTAAATAAGGCTTTAATTTTTTCTTAGAAGTCAAACCAATGTTCTTAACTGGGACAATGTAGCATTTTTCAAAAGAATGACTGGGATGCTTGGTTTAATTTCATTATTTTTATATAATGTATAAATTAATATGGGGCTGAGTATATAGCAATGGGATAGCTAATTTAATTGTACTTCCAAATTCTGCAGATTGTTCTATTAAAGATTCAACTTCTCCTTATCCAGTCACTTAAAAATCAAAACAAAAACAACACTACTAAACTACAGGGGTACTTTATTCTAAATTTAAAGCTCTTGTAGTAGAAAGAACAATATGAAAACCTGGGCTCTCATCCCTGCTTCATTACTAGTTATTGATGTTATCTTGAATAAGCAATCTAACCTGTTAGGGACTCAGATTTCTCAACTATAAAACAAGAGATAATTAGCATAAAATTTGACCTTTCATTCTTTAAAATCTTGCAGTTTTACATCACATTAAAACTAATGTACAGATCTTACTGTCAATATATTTGAAAAGTACAATGATTGTTTTAAAGTTCTTTTTAAACTACATCAAATAACAAAAATTCTGACTCACATAATTGTGCTAAAAACAGATAAACAAGTGGATAACTTACCAATTTCAAAGAGATCCTTCAATATTAGAACAATTTACTAAGAAGTTCTACATAATGAAATACAATTCAAAACTTCAATTTACTAACTTTTTAGAAACAGAAACAAAGGTGATTCTCAAATATATGGACTGAACAATTCTATGTCAAAATGAGATAACATTTAGAACTTTAAAATAAAGACCTTTATTACAAAGAAAAGAACTCTGCTTTTCCCCTTAGCCAATTTAATCACAACAGCTTTAAAATGATTGAGTTTATGATAACCTTGTACAAATCACTTGTACAGTCACTATCAACTACTGTAATCAGATACTTAAGTAATGGAAAACAAAAACATACCAGTACTAAAGAGTCGAATCATACACTCATGCAGCCAAGGATGACTAGAATCAATAGCAAATGCCCTCTTTACTGATTGCAGCATCAAAAGAAATTTTTCTATAAAAAGAAAAAGTAAGATATATTTTCATCATTTGATAAAAAAGAGACGCCCTCTTTTGGAGGACTAAGATCTTACAAACAGAAAAACTAATTTAGAGTCAATCACATCTGAACTAACATGACTGAAGGAAGTGATTTCCTCAGATAAGCAACATTAGCTAATATTTTCCATACAACATTAAGAAAAGAAGTTTTAAGTATAAAAATTTTAGATAGCATTCAACATTATTTGAACTAATGCCATATAAACAAAAAAACTGAAGCCATTTCATTTCCTAACCTCCTTTAGTCAAAATAAACAAATTTTCCCCATAACTTAGAAAACGTCATTGTTTATACTTGAAACTATTTCCTTTCTTGCATTTTGTGACATGTGAAATGGTTTCCCTTTTATCTGACTGCTCCTGTCCTGTCAATCCCTGGTTCCTCTTTCTCCTCAAAAGGTAGAGTGTTCACTAAGGTTATGTTTTCAGTCATTTTCTAATCTTTCTCTACGTTATCTCCCCACCCCAAACCGTTTCCCAAGCTTCAATAGTGTCTCCACCTGGAATAGAAACCTGCACCCGAAAACTCACTACACTTCCAAGTCTCATCCATAACTACCTCTTTGTTAAGATTTCCCTAATCTGGTACAATTCTCCAAATATCAAAATTCAAACCCCCAGGCTCCTCTGATAATTCCTTTTCCCTTGTCCCAGCACTAAAATTGCTGCCATGCCCTTTGTCATTACCCATTTCACACTGTTGCAATGGATTCCAAGTTCTGGAGAGTGCTTCAAAGGTTAGTACACAGCCAAAAAGTCAACTGAATGGAATTTGGACTGCCCTTCCCTGCTTTAAGCAGAACAGCTTTTGTATTTTATACCTTAGGGTTACACGCAAGAATATTTGTTTTTTTAAAAGAGAATTGTATTAAAAGTTAAAATTACTGGAGTATTTATTAAACTAATTTTCCAAATTATAATATAATCATTGTAGAAAATACAAAATATGGACGATAATATTTTAATCACTCAAATTTCACCAACAGATCATCTCTTTTATCTTTTGATCTATTTTCTTCCCAGCTACTTTTGTATTTTACATACCCATATAAATATCTTAATAAATGTTAAGATCAAACTATAGTTAGTTTGAATCTCATTTTGAAACAATGTTATATAGCACCCTTTCCCCAACACTATTAATTACTTTTGATAAACATGATTTTTTAATGGATACTTTTTACAGGTATCATTTTATTTTTTTAGTAGGACAGTGACACTGTGTGAAACAGTAACTTTCTGTCAGATATTACTAACCAGTTTCTATGTATCACCTCAGTGATAAACTCTTTTTTTTCAATGAACCATTTGAATTAATCAATTCAATACCATAAATCTTTAATCTTTACCTGGCCCAGGTAATACAGACGACATCAAAATTATTTATATACGCTTGTGTTTTCTTAACGGCTCTTTACCTGGCCCAGGTAATACAGACAACATCAAAATTATTTATATACGCTTGTGTTTTCTTAATGGATACTCTTCCCTTCTATGCATCTTTTCTTTTAGAAATATGATCCATTCTTCAAGATACACCTCAAACATCACATCTTCTATTTATAACAATGGCTAATAGCTGACACTTATCTAATGCTTACTGTGTACCAGACACTATTCTAAGCTCTATATTTATTAACTAAATTTTATCCACACATGTACATGATAATTACTATATCTGACCTTAATCCTAGTTATATACTGTACATCTATTTTTGATTCTAATATCCTAGAAGAGGTAACTGTATCTTTCTACTTTCCCCAAAATTTTGTACATAGCAGGCATTTCTGTAAGGAAGCTGCATTGGCATTTGCCAAAATATCCTACAGTGGTGAAGCTATCAGAGTTGGGCAATTGTATCTAAGAAATACAGTGATCAGTTGTATCAGGGCCACTATACCTAATTGCCTACCTTTCCTAAAGTAAATCTCAAAGGCAAAAAGATGAGTTTCTATCTTGTTCTTCACCAAGTTCTTCAATGGTGTTAAAAATTTAATAGCTTCTTCCAATGGGGTTTCAACCTAACAAAAATAAAAGATATTATACAAATGGAAACAAGGTTTTCAGGGGATGTAAATTACTCTTTCTACTAAAAACACTTTTTTAAATCACTTACCAATCACCCAAAAATACTTTCATATTTTACCCTCCCATTATCTAAAGGGATTCTGAACTCCTCACTGGTTTTTAACCATAGAGATTATACATTATCTAAAGTAAAGAAGATAAAATAGAACCAGGAAAAGAAAGTAAGAGAAACAGGTAAGATAGCCAAGGGGGAAAAAAGGCAGGGGGATGTGAAACAGGATGAAAAGGGGTAAGAACTGTAAAGAACATTAAAGAATGAGTGAATGCTGAGTATGACCAAGCTCTTTAAACAAGTACAATATTCATTCTCTGTTGCTTTGCTCCACTACAAATTCTATAGAAATCCTTATTTATTCAAATGCCACACTATTGGTGAGATAGCATTTGAAAAGATTTACATTTATAGAACTGTCTCTACCACTCTTTATTAAGTATATAAATGTATTAATTAATTACATACTTGTAATCATTACTGGGCAAGTGTAATGTTTACTACATAATTGTGCTACTGTCCTACTCCTAGACTGAGTATTGAGACAAAACTATTCTCTGTAGACTGGCGTGAAGGTAAGAAACAATACTATGTTTGTCACAAGAGCACTGAACATCTGAGTCCTGTATTTGCCTTCTCTCACCATAGAGGCAGTAACAGTTAACCCTCGTGGAACTCAAGATACCCTACATCTGTCCAATGTGTCTTGGCCAGTACAGTAACTGGTTTTGCCAACACATATTCTAGCCAAAGAAATTATTTCACAGCATTTAAAAACAAAAACAAACAAACAAACCAAGTTAAGCAATGGGTGGTATCTATAGGATTTACCTTGTTCTAGTATGTAAAGCAGCTAGTATTATTCTCAAGGATACATGCTCTAAACCAGAAATCAATATATGGCAATATCACTCTAATAGCTGGAGATATCAAGAGACAGAGAAGAAACAGGGTTCTCATAAGTATGCCTTTCTCATACATTTGTAAATACTTTGCTTCTTATTCCCATGACTCTATGTTCTACTGAGTTGGAATTTGTGGTATACAGGGGAGAAATGGTTATCAGGGGAAGGTTAGAGAACTGGAAACTGAAATTGCCACCCAGCTCTATCAAGCTTTTCATTTCTCAAGAGGTAGAAACTGAAATGAGGATTGACTAGGATAATTTATTATAGGGAGATATAGCTGGTATTAATAAAATGGAAACAAAAAGGAATACTGGGACGCTGAAGCAATACCAGCATTACACTTACTGAAATTAAGTATTTGAACTTGGAAAGAGAAAAGAGAGAAATTAATTCTGTTTGCAATTCTAATAAAAACATATGCTATGCCCCACCTCCCCAACCCTTGAGATCTGGAACTCCTGTCCCCATATGTTTCTGTGTGCCCCTCATAGGTAAGATTTTGTCAAGCTAAATCTAAGTGTTTAAAGTATATGTACATAACCAGAGGAAGGTATAGCTCAGTGGTAGAGCACATGCTTAGCATGCACAAGTTCCTGGGTTCAATCCCTAGCACCTCCATTAAAAAATAAACCTAATCACCACCACCCCCCACCAAATATATGTATGTACATAACCACAATAAAGCTAACTACATTCTACATTTACATATACAAAATGCAGTACTGGGTTATATAAACAAAAACATAAATAGGGATGAGGTTCTACAATCAGTGCTTAAAGAGTAAAAAAAAAAAAAAAAAAAAAAATCAAAACTACCCTTGAAAATCTCTGAAGTTGTAAAGACAGACAAGTAGATATAGATGTGAATATATACTATCTTTAGTTTACATTATGTGTATGAAAACCATATACATAAGTACCAAAATCACAATCATTGTAGTAAGATAATCATACTATGAGAGGCACACAAGAACCGAGATGGACTAATAAACAAATGGCAGTCACACCTTTCCCGTCTCAAACTCAGGTGGGGTCTTATGTTCACCTAGAGTGGAGTACTGAAGAGTACTGGATGTAATTGCCAGCATTAAGCATACTCTTTTCTGTCTCTCTCTCTCAAAAAAAAAAGTAATACATCCGGTCACGAAGATTTAAAGGTACCTAAGTTAAACAGATGTAGAGTAGAACTGCATTGTGTTGATGAGCAATTTAAGACATTTACAAAGGCATTTTTTAATTATGCAACTTTAAAATTTATAAACTGACCTGATATCTAATCTGAGTGTTAAAAATATGTTGTATAAGAGTATATCTCCCTATACTCCCAACATAGCAACAAAAAGTTTAAAACTATTAAACACTATACAGACAGTTAATTACCCTTGGTAAGGAACACGTGTGTGCAAAAGAGGAAGAAAAATGCAGTTGAGATGAATGCAGACTGAAGACAAGGAGTTACATAGGATAGATCACATAGGAGAGAACTCCTCCTAAGTTGGAGAAACAAGCAATACAGATTCCACCAAGCCTTCAGATTTATACTCAGTTAACTCAGTATTAAACTCACTAACTAAACCTCTTCCTATTTTCCTTCTCTGTTTCTTAATTAGAATAACTGCTAACTTAACAATGCTTTCATATTATTTAAATTATCCTTGTTTAGCATGCACGAGGTCCTGGGTTCAATCCCTAGTACCTCCATTAAATAAAATAAGTAAACCTAATTAGCTCCCTTCCACCAAGAAAAAACAAAGCACAAGTCTAAGATTAAAAAAAAATTTTTTTAATAAATAAATAAATAAATAAATAAATAAATAAATAAATAAATAATAAATTATCCTGAACTGATGAACTAAATTCACCATTTATCACATGGAAGAATGCCGAAATACAGAATCACAAAAAAAAGGAACTATGGACTCTAGATCCAGAATTGGCAGGCAGTTTTTTAAATAGTTTATAATGCCACTCCTGGTTACGACAGCTTGGTATAATTTGGCATTGCCACCACATGGGATACGGGATATGGGTGAGTGTGAATGCTATTAGATAGGAGCAACTTAGAGGCAGTTATCCTAGGAAGAGAAGGGTGATGTACCTAACAGGTAAGAATGGTATATAGTGAATAGCAGTCCATGACACTGGGTGTCTTCCACTAGGCTCCTCCCAAATAAAGCAGTCAGAAGCACTGTCTGTAGGCATGATTGTACAACCGTTCAGCTACAAATAATTAGACTTCAACTTGACATATGGCAATAAAGCAGCCATTATAGGCTAGACACAATGAAAACATGGTAATATATAAGGAGAACTGGTACAAGAATTCTGCTCAATGGGATACTCCTTACTAGACTGTGACTAAAACCAAACCTCTCTAAGAACTCTAATGCAAGATATGAAGCGTTGTAAGAAAAAAGTCATTAAGTCAAGTCATGGGACAGAGAGAAAGCAAGTGGAAAGGATGATGGTGGCAGTCAGTGACAGTGGTAAAAGTGGTAATAGGAAAGAAAAAAAAAGTCATAAAGATGGAAAAGGTGATATTATCCCTGAGTAATTTTTGCAATTTTCCATGAGGCCTGAAAGGTCAATTTTCTATGCTTCTTCACATCCCTGTATATTCTTCCAATAAACTCCCAACAATAAAAAGGTATTTGTTCCTGAAAAGTACACAATTATTTGTCAATATATCTTTGTGAAATCCAACATTTCTCTACAGTTCTTACCAATAACAATACTGCTATGAGACATTACTGTCCATCTGCTCTGGTGTAATTCCAAAAATATTTTCTAACTCTATTCATTGGGCATTATAACTTCCCTTAATTATAAAGCAGTAAATGATTTTGAATTTTGAATTTTTGAATTGAGTTACTACTGAGGCTAAAACTGAACTCTACGACAAGGTGTTTATTACTATATTGTTTTAACCTAGTAAATTATGCAATTATTTTCACATGAAGTAGGAGGATGTCAAAGGCCAGAAGAAAAGTGCTTATGTTATTAATCAAAATGATTCATGTGATAATAAACACCTTGATTTCAACTTAACACTTTAAAATGGCAGGTAAGATTTTGGCTTGGGGGAAAAATACTTACGGATTTTTAAGACATTAGGTCAAACAGCAAGTACAATAAAGAAATACTGTAAACTGACAACATGGCTAAGTGTGAGAGATGCACACTTAGAACTCACAAGCTCAATTTAGGCTAGATACAAAAACTTGAATGTTACCGTGCGTAACAGACACTATATTCTTTACACGTATTTTCTCTAGTCCTAACATCTCTGCCCGGTAGAGATTTTTTCTAGTCCCATTTTATAGTTAAGAAAATCATCAGAGAGGTTAGACAAAGTGTCCAAGATACACAGTGAAGTGTAAGAGCTAATATGTGGACCCAGATCAGAATGACTCAAAAGCCAAAACCTTCCACTGTATCATACTAGATAACTCTGGATTAGAATCACTATTTCAAGTTTTAAATGTGAAAAAAAAGAAAGAAAGAGAGAGAGAGAAGGAAAGAGAGAGAGAATACTAACATTTAAAATGACTTTTTACTCTAAAATCTATGATCGAGTTAGCTGAATAAGACCATATAAAATGACAATATCCTGTCATGGAATTTTTTACTCAACTGTGCTAAACACTATTCTCAAGTACCTTGGCCAATTTCTCAGGGATAAGTTCTTCCTTTGGACCTCCAATTTCCTCATCATCATCATCCTTCTTCTTTTTCTGATTTCTCTGCTGCTTTTCTTTTTCTGCATTTTTTTTCTCTTCCTCTATCTGGGCTTTTTTCTGAGCTCTTCTTTGCTTATTACGTAGCTTCTTTAGCTCTTTGTCAGACATGTTTGCTGCAAGCATAAGTGTGAATAAAATTATTAACCTGTTAATCAGATTAGTAATGATCAATTACTGTGTAATATTTCCATACAAACTCCCATGAAAAATATTTCATGTTACCCATGTTCATGTGCCTATGTGTACCTTGCCTTTTAACAGTGCTACATTTGACAGAAAAACACTGTAACATCTTCAAAAAAAAATTTTTAAACCTGGTGGAGACCTGCTATGGCAACAGCAAAGCACAAAAGCATGAGTTCCTGCAATTCCAGTAATATAACAAGCTACTTCATACCTCTACAGCATTATATACTATGCTTTCTCTTAGTCGTGCCTTTTCTAATCTTGTTGAACAGTGCTGCCACATGCCTCAGATATTCTGCTCGTCACAGTACTTTGTTTATACATCTGTCTTCTCACTTAGACTGTGAGTTTCTTGCTAGGAAAGACCTTGTCTTACCCATAACCTCTGTATTCTCTAGGCCTAGCAACATACCAAACCACACAGAAAACACTCAAATATTTGCTGATGGAATAATGGGTAACTATATGGTAAATTTAAAATTTGACATTAAAAATTAACAATATCCCTTGAGCTGAGAAAAATGCTGTAACAAAGTGGAAAATCTGTACTGTTTAGACTTAGAGCAATAAATCTGAAAGCTGTATGTTCAATCAATATTTATTTGGAAAATATCTGTTAATAATGAGAAATGAAAATAGTCATTCTAACACTGTGGTGATTTTAAAACATACCCACAAATTCTTCCCTTCCAAAGTAAAGCCTATTTACCCTACCCTTAAACGTGGATTATACTTACTGACTCATTTCTAACTAATAAAATATGGCAGAAATGAAAAGTATAGGACATCCAAGATTAGGACATAAAAGCACTGTGGATTTCTCCTTGCTTTCCCCTGGATCACTCAGAGGAAGCCAGCTATCATGTTGTGAAGAAACCCAAACCACCTTATGGGAAGACCCATGTGGCCAACAACAGGCCTCTGGCCTTGAGATTAAGCCATCATGGAAGCAGATTCTCCAACCTAGGTCAATCCTTCAGGTGCCTTGGCTGACATCTTGACTTCAACCTCCTGACAGAGACTGTCTTTCCAATCATACAGTTCGGTGATTTCTGAGTTCCTGGCCCACAGTAACTCTAGGAAATAAATGTTTGTATAAAGCCGCAAAGTGTAAGTAATTTGTTATGCAGCAACAGATAACCAACATACATTTTGATGCCTGAAAGTGGGGTGCTGCTGCAATAAAAACCTAACATGGGGGAATGGCTCTGAAACCAGATTGGCAAAAGGTGGAAACCTTGGAGAAGAGCATTAATGGAGGCTTAAAGAGCCTCAGACTATTAAGAGATATATAGATTTTGAAGAGGCTGCAAGTGAGGGCTTAAAGTAAAGTGAGGAACACGTTATAGTTACGTAGAGGCAGACAGCTTAGCATCGCTTATAAAATGTACCAAAGAACTGGGCCATCCAGCTAGGGGGATTTCCAGGCCAAAAGGAAGGGGTGGGAGTTCAAAGGTGGAACCTCATTCCTCTTGCTGCTTGTAGTTAAAAATGCAAGAGAAAGAAACTAAAGGAAGGAGGAGAGACTTGACCGTTTTGAAAATTCTCAGCCTCTCCAGAAATGGCTGCCAAGCAAAGATCAAATCCAGAGCGTTGCCAGGAAAACATGTCAAATGGGAAAGTGGAGAGTTTGGCTTTAAAATCTTTTGTTAGGACTCAGACTCAGAAAGATGGTGCCTCAGTGACTAGTCAAACAAAAAGCTCTCTTAAAAATTTTAAGGGTGTGACTCACAGATCCTCTCAATCAGACAAAAGACCTTTTAAGAAACTTAGAAATATTTGTCCTCTCACCAAAAGCTCAAGGTAGACAAGGATATCTGTGCATGTGAATTCAATAAGATTCACAAAAGAGCCATAAAATTCTAAAGAGAATTATAATGGCAGACACATAGCAAACCTGGAATGAAAGTAGCAGAGACAGTAGGAAATGAAAAGAAGCCTTTAGACCCCCCAAATTTTTGGAAGCAGATTAAAAAACTACTTAGCAGCAAACAAATGCTAACTTTCAAGAAAAAAGGATGATTCAGAAGTGGAACCAAGAACCCAGAGGACAGAGCCAAGAGCCATAAAGAATTATTTCTAGGTCTCGAGTCCTCATCAAAGAACTGCTAACCTGTACCCAACTGGACTTGAGAATGGAAATGAACCAGTAACTCCTGTGTGCCTCCAGTCTCTCCTCACCACCCTTTTTTGAAAAAGAACATCTACAGTGGGTGCCCTTTTCCACTCTGACCACTTTATACTGAATAAGTAAATTGTCTCTTTGGTTCACAGATTTCGTAACAAGAACTCTACTTGAAGAGCTATATTACGAACCATATTCAAGAAATTCGTTAGTACCTGCACCTCATTTATAAAACACTCTGGATTTTGAGCTAATGCTGTAATAGGATGAGACTTTTGGAGGCCTTGGGAGGGGCAGGTATATTTTGCATGAAAGAATAATGGAAGTTATTTGTGTCCAGAATGCAGAACATGGCAGTTAAAAATGAGTCTTTGGTTGAGGTCTATCCCGATGGGGCTTTTTCCGGAGACCTGCATTGTTGGAAATGCCTCATAGAGTAACTATGTGGTTTCCTTTACTCACAGAACTACATGTTAGATCTGTGGAAAGAACTACAAGACAGAGCTGCTAAATAAGCTATGAAAAACCTAACAGTCAGACTTTTTTATCTTAGGTATTGGCAATGATCAGTACTGTTCTAGGGTGTGATAAGCTTAGGAGTAAATGAACTTAATGCATATTTAGAGGGTGTCTGAAATTCAGAACCAGGCAGATCAATCTTCCCTGACCCCAAATATGTAATAGTCCTGTAGTAAATTGCTTGAGAAAATTGGATCCCAAAGATTACAGGTGAGTTGTTTCTGAAGTGTGCTCATGTTCCACTGGAAATCAAAGAAGCCCAACTAAAAGAATTATGGGCTGACTGACAACTGTTGATTGACCAAAAATTATTGAAAGGGCTGCCTTGAAGATTATATGACTCAGACATTCGAGGAACTAAGGGTTGATGGGCAATGGAAAGAATCAGAACATGTGTGAAATTCTTAAAAAATTTATTTACTTAAATTATGTTACACAATAAAAAAAAACTCTTTACAAAAAAAAAAAAGTCTTTGATTCCCCTCCCCTACTCAAGTATAGGTTATACCTAGTGACCCACTTCTATCAATTAGAATGAGAAAGAAGTGATGAGGTGTTCCGTTAAGAGAACATTAAAGGTGCTGTGAGAGTATAAAATGAGAGCCTTTAGAGTCTGAAAATTTGAGAAGCAGATTTTAAAACTACTTAGCTGCAAACAGATGCTAACTTTCAAGATAAAAAAAGGATGATTCAGAAGGTAGAACCAAGAACCTGGAGGACAGAGCCAGAGGAAAATTCTACTTTGCTAGAGTGTGGGTCGGTGTATATGTATGTGTATGCATGTATATATGTGTATACACAGAAAATAACATCTGAATCTAGAAAACTCTACCCAGCCAAACTAACATACAAATTAGAAGGCAAAATAGGGGGAACGATATAGCTCAAGTGGTAGAGCACATGCTTAGTGTACACAAGGTCCTGGGTTCAATCCCCAGCACCACCTCCAAAAATAAAACAAATAAGTAAACCTAATTACCCACCCTGCTCAAAAAAACATTGTACACCTAGAAAATTGAACATTTCACAGGGATACCCTTTGAAAAGAGGTAATCTTTGGGTAGGAGAAAACTGAAAAGGGATTTTCACATTTGCTAGGTATTTTTCTGAGTTGTTTCAACTCTGTACAGTGATAGTTAATTGTGTATTATTTGCATAATCTGAAGAAGTGGGATGAGGATATTACACTTAACATATATGCACCCAATATATGAGCACCTAAATATATAAAGCAAATACTAACAGACATAAAGGGAGAAACTGATGGGAACATATAGTAGGAGATGTTAACACCTCATTAACATCATTAGACTGATCTTCCAGACAGAAAATCAATAAGGCAACAGAGATACTAAATGGCACAACCGAACAATTGGACTTGGTTGATATTTTTAGGACATTACATTCTCCAAAAAACAAAACATATATTCTTTTCAGGTGTGCATGGAACATTCTCTAGAATAGATCATACACTTGGGCACAAAGGAAGCCTCAACAAATTTAAGAGGATAGAAATTATTTCAAGCATCTTTTCTGACCACAATGCTGTGAAACTAGAAACCAACCACAGAAAAACAAAGGAGAAAAAAAAACTGCATGAAAAGTAAACAACATGCTATTAAAAAACCAATGGGTCAACAATGAAATCAAAGAAGAAACTAAAAAATACTTTGAGACGAATGACAATGAAAACACAATCACACAAAATCTATGGGATGCAGCAAAAGCAGTCCTAAGAGGGAAGTTCATAGTGATATAGGCCTTCCTCAAAAAACAAGAACAATCTCAAGTAAACAACCTAACCTATCACTTAAAAGAATTAGGAAAAGAAGAGCAAACCAAACCTAAAGTCAGCAGAAAGAAGGAAATAATAAAGATCAGGGAGGAAATAAAGAAAATAGAGATTAAAAAAAAAAAAGAAAAAACTCAATTAAACCAAGAACTGCTTTTTTGAAAGAGTGAACAAAATTGACAATGGCCAGGCTCACTAAGAAGAAAAGAGAAAGAGCACAAATAAACAAAATAAGACAGGAAAATGGAGAAATTATAACCAATACTACAGAAATATAAAAAACTGTAAGAGAACACTATGAACAACTATATGAGAACAAACTGGACAACTCAGAAGAAATGGACAAGTTTCTGGAAACCTACAGCCCACCAAGACTGAATCAAGAAGAAACAAAGCACATGGAACAGACCAATAACTAGAAATTAGATGGAATCAGCAATAAAAAAAACCTCCCTACAAACAAAAGTCTAGGACCAAACAGCTTCACTGGGGAATTCTAACACACATACAGAGAAGAACTCATACTGATCATTCCCAAACTCTTCCAAAAGACTGAAAAGAAGGGAATACTTCCAAACTCATTCTATGAAGCCAAATCAATGTGATACACCACATCAACAAAAGAAAGGACAAAAATCACATGGCCATTGCAACAAATGCAGAAAAAGCATTTGATAAAATTCAATACCCATTTATGATTAAAAAAAAAAAAAACTCTTACCAAAATGGGTATAGAGGGAACATATCTCAACATAATAAAAGCTATTTATGACAAACCCACAGCCAGCATAATACTCAATGATGAAAAACTGAAAGCCTCCCCACTAAAATCTGGAACAAGACAAGGATGCCCACTCTCACCACTTATATTCAACATCGTTTTGGAAGTCCTAGCCACAGCAATCAGGCAAGAAAAAGAAATAAAAAGGGATCCAAATTGGAAGAGAAGAGGTAAAATTGTCACTATATGCTGATGACATGATACTATATATAAAAAACCCTAAAAGCTCCACACAAAAACTACTAGTGCTAATAAAACAATTTGTCAAGGTAGATACAGGATTAACATACAGAAATCAGTTGAAGAAGAGGTTTAAGACAGGAGGAATAACAGGAAGGTAAACAAGAGAAGCCAGGGGATCACAGCTTCTCACTGTAGATTCTCACTGGCATTTTCTTTCTAGGTGAAGAAGCAACAATAGGTAGACAGAGATTCAAGTAAAATCTGTGCAAGGGCTTCAGTGTGTGTCCTTAGAAACTTCTAAACTGTTCTTAGGCAGTAAGAAAAATTTAATTAAAAAGTAACAAAAGAATCTAAAGGTCTTTAGCAGGAGGAAGGATACAGAAAATAACCAACCATAACCTCAGAAGAGGAATAAACTCAGGACTGAAGAAAAAAATCTGACATATTTTTCATGCCCCAAAGCCTATAACATTTTTGCTATGAATAAGTCACAAAATATGTGGACAAACAATTAACTTTTATCTTTCTGCATGCCTGGGTCACTTTTATTCTGAGATCCTTTCCCAAATAATTATATAAGGAAGATTTCTCCCTACACATTCTGATACCTTGCCATAAAAATGGCATGTAAAAAACTGGTCAAACGATAAGTCACTGAGCAATTTTACTGGTTTAATTCTAAGCTGAGTTCCCCCCAACCCCCTTGTCTGAAGGTGACTGACAGCAATGACTAAATTAGTCATGCTGCTAATTTACCTCCAATGGTTAATTTAGCACATCAGAAATATCTTTTCTCTTGACATAAAGAAAAAAAGACAATGAAATGTGCACTAAGCTGAGTTTTATCTTATTTTATTTTTCATTGAAGTATAGTTGATTTACAATGTTATTTTTTGCTATACAGCATAAAGATTCAGTTATACATATATATTCTTTTTCATATTTTATCAGTATAGGTTATTACAAGATATTGAAAATAGTTCCTAAGCTGAGTTTTAATGTTTAAGCAATACTTATCTTTTAGTAGGTTAATTATAAATTACTATTAAGAGGAAAAAATAACTAGAAAAACTGATGGCCAACACTAATGTAAGGTTCAAACACTAATATAAAATTAGCAGTTTAACTGGACAGCCACATGTAAAAGAATGAAATTAGAACATTCTCTAACACCATATACAAAAATAAACTCAAAATGGATTAAAGACCTAAATGTAAGATTGGATACTCTAAAACTCCCAGAGGAAAATATAGGCAGAACACTCTTTGACATAAACTGCAACAAATAAACAAATGGGACCTAATTAAACTTAAAAGCTTTTGCACAGAAAAGGAAACCATAAACAAAATGAAGAGATAATGTATGGAATGGGAGAAAATATTTGCAAACAATGAGACCAACAAAGGATTAATTTCCAAAATACACAAGTAGCTCATAATGCTTAATATCAAAAAAACCCAACCAACCAAGGAGGGAGGATACAGCTCAAGATAGAGCACATGCTTAGCATGCACAAGGTCTTGGGTTCAATCCCCAGTACCTCCATTAAAATAAACAAACAAACCAATTAACACAATCCCCCCCCAAATTTTTTTTAAATTTTTTAAATCTACAAATAATAAATGCTGGAGAGGATGTGGAGAAAAGGGAACCCTCCCACACTGCTGGTGGGAATATAAACTGGTGCAGCTACTAAGGAAAACAATGGAGATTCCTTAAAAGACTAAAAATAGAATTACCATACAATCCAGTGATCTCACTCCTGGGCATAATATGGAGAAAACTAACAAAAAGACATGTGCACCCCAATGTTCATAGCTGTACTGTTCACAATAGCCAAGACATGAAAGCAACCTAAATGTCCATCAACAGATAAATGAATAAAAAAGATGTGGTATATATATATATAATGAAACATTACTCAGCCATAAAAAAAAAATGAAAAAAATGCTATCTGCAGCAGCATGAATGGACCTTCAGATTATCATATAAGTGAAGTAAGACACAGAAAGACAAATATTGTATGATTAAATTAAATTAAAATTCCACATGTGGAATTTTAGGGAAAAAAAATAAAGGAACTTATTTACAAAAAGAAAGACTCACAGACATAGCAAACAAACTATGGTTACCAAAGGGGAAGGTGGGGCAGATAAATTAGGAATCTGGGATTAACATATACACACTACTAAATATAAAATAAACAATAAAGACCTACTGTGTAGCATGAAGAACTATACTCGATATTTTATAATAACCTATAATGGAAAATAATCCAAAAAAGAAACTACATCTACATATACATACACACATATATGTATATGTATAACTGAATCACTCTGCTTTACACCTGAAACTAATAAAACATTGTAAATCAACTGTATCTTAGTAAAAAAACATGTTTTAAGTAGCAGTTCACAGCATTGTAGTTAACAATTTATAGTATTGGGTAAATTAGATATTACATGTAAAATTCATGAAATTCAACTCGTTAAAAGCTAATGACCAGTTAGTTAAATTCTTGCTTAACGTTTTAAAGAGTAACATAAACAGTATTTTTCTTTTGTTGCTTAGAGAAATTCATAAAATGGCCATCACCATTTTCTAAAGCATGTATAACATCTTCCTACAAGGTGCTTAATAAAAAGCTCAGGAAAAATCTACATTACACAAAAACATAAATATACATCATACCAAAAAAATAAGAAATCTTCAAATATTATACCTGTATCAGCTTCATGTTCTTTATTCTCATCTGTAAGGGGGTTGTCGTGAAGCTTCAAATAGATCTCTATAGCAATTCTTGCTGCCTTGAAGTAAAATGGATGCTGTCGAAGTACATCTTCTAGTTTTAATAAGTCCACATATGATCTAAGGGTAATCTTCCTCATACAGTATGTATGAAAGTCAAACTGGTCATCAGTGATTTCTATAAAATGCTAACAAAATTATCTTTTTTATTATACTGAAGTATAGCAATAGCAAAGAAAACTACAAAAATCAAAGCCTTGGAATTACTTGTGTACTAGCCATGAAAAAATTAGTAAAATTTGAAAATATTAAAAATTACAGTAATTCAATATAAATATTTTTCATTTCAAATAAACAAATAAAATTGGCCATCACCTAGCACAGTATATGGCATACATCAGGCATTGAATTATTTGTTGAATGAAAGGAAAACAAAACGCTTTAAGATATATGTGTGTATGTGTGTGTGCGTGTGTTTATTTATTCCTTCCTTCCTTCATCATACTTAAATAAAGCTATCATGACAAACCTATCAGAATTTATTAACATACATAATGGTGCAGTACAGTAGATTTACACATTTAACATTCAGTTTTATATTTAGAACAATCTGCAGATGATTACAAATATGCGGTATTTGGTAATTTTTTTGAGAATACAAATCTGAATTCTATGCAATGTAATGCTAGTAGGTGGCAGAGTAATCAATTAGCAGGTAAATCAAGCAACAGAAACTAACACATTTCAACTAAACTCAGGGGTTCACGACTTGGTGGTAGAAAAAGCAAGAAATGACGCAAATTATTTTTATATATAAAAAACACAAAAAATGAAAGACAACTAGTCGTGACAAAAATGAACCAAAAGTGAAGAGGACTAGGAAAAGAATAAATTTCTCAGAAAATGAGGAATTACAGGGGGTGGTACAGCTCAAGTGGTAGAGTGCATGCTCAGCATGCAGGAGGTCCTGGGTTCAATCCCCAGTACTTCATCTAAAAATAAATAAATAAATAGAGCTAATTACTAACCCCTCCAAATAAAATAAAATCTTTGGGAAAAAAAAAAAGAAAATGAGGAATTACATACATTACAGAAATACTGTAAAAAAGCTTCAAAGCTCAAATCTAATATATATCAAGGGTATATGGCACCACCAATCAACCCCACAACAAACAGGTTTCTAGGATAACTAATAAGCTTTGTATGCATTAATGAAGAAGGGGCAACAATTAGAAAGAAACATGGAAAAATCAATGAAAACATAGCTAAAATACAAACTTTCCATTAAGTTTTCCACATGAATTCTGCCAGAAAGAGGAGACAATACGGAAGTCGTTGAATATAACTCTATATTTCCATTTTATAAAATTTGAAAAATGTGAATACGATTTTTAGAAATAATTTTCTGTGCATTATAAAGTGGGAGAAAAGAAAAAAATTACAGAATATTCCCAAAATCTTCAACATATAACAGAATGAAATGAGAAATTCTTATGTATGGAGTACTTACTCTTTCAATCTCATGACATTTCTTAAGTGCTTCACCAAATTTATTCATTGCCTTATAAGCTTGGGCACATTCTGTCTGGAACCACATGCATTGCATTTCATTCAAATTTTCAACTGCTGATGTTCCTTCCTAGATGAAAAGCACACACATTCAAGACAATTTCTTACCAAATACACTATTCCACCATAGGATTTAAGAAGGAAAGATGGTCAACTGGTTTGAATTCTTTCAAAATAGTTTTCTATTTTTTTAAACCATTCTCAGAGTAAGAGGGAAGAGTTAATATGTGAAAGAAATTAGAATTGTATTTCTAAAACAATGTTAAAGTACCCTTGTAAATGATTAATCAAAAAAGGTCTACATAATTGGTGTTAGAGAGTAACATAAGAAATAGGACACTAGCCATAACAGATAATTAACAGTAGTTCCCTTTACCCCTAAAACGGTCAACTAAACGTATATCAATATAAATCAAACTTAAAAAACCCAATGTATAACCATATAAGAAGAAAATGATGTTTTATATTAATACTGATTTCAGGTTTATTTGATAAGGCAATTTAATTAAAATCCTGACTATTTTGATATTAAAAAATATTAGAAGTAAACTTTGCAAAATAAACAAAGTATAAATATGAGCTATTAATTCATAAGTAAGAAAAGTAGCTGTACAAACCCTTGTAAACTTCGAGCACATTTCTTCAGCCTCTTTTATTAGGTTGGCTTTTAGCATGTATTTTGCACACTTGGAGTTGATAAACCTATCTGCTGTGTCCAAGGCCTGGGCCTCATCCATCCACCTCGCAGCTTCTTTAATATTCCCAGCATGCTAACATTAACAGGGCACAAAAGCACAATAAATCAGTCAGTACACAGATTTTACTATGCAGGTAGCTAGTTTCTTGTTCATAAATCACTAAAACACAAATGGAAGAAAAGGTAATCTTCAATTTCTTACAATCATAATCAATGTAGATGCATACATTCTATTGCAATATTAAGTTCTGATACCTTTGTATCATGTAGAATATAAGCTCTCTGATAGTAAAGACTTGTTTTGAAAATTTTGTCTACTATTGTAATCTTACTGACTACACATACAACACTGCCTGGCATATAGTGAATACTCAAAAGTCATGGCTGAATCAAAGAATAAATAACAATCAAAATCTTTAAGTCAGAACAACATAATTCAATGAGAAAAGGATGGCCAAATTTCTACTCTAAAGGAACCATGGAAACATTATGATTAGGACCACTAGCGGACATTTCACAATGATCTTCATTCTAATTCATCTATCTGGTCGATTTGGCAAAGCCACAAAACTAATAAGAATTACCTGGCTTTTAGAAAGTGCTTTTAAAACATTACTTAATTTCAATATTTTTGGTAAATAAATTATTGGTTTACAATCTCTTCCCTGAGAGCTTTTATTACTAAACTGTATTTGTATTAAGACAGAAAAGAGCTAATTTTATTTTAAGATGATGTTAGAACATATGACTAGATTTTCAAGCAGGACCCAGGAGTTGAAAAGGCAACAGAAACAGTATGCAGAATTCACAGTAGAATCTTCAGTTTCATTTTATTAAGATTACCAGATACTGACATAGGATCACACTGAAATGTTAACAGAAACAAACATTTCACAGCAAATATAATTACTTTTATCTATACGCTTGGTACTTAAAACCAAGAAAATAACCAGATATGTGTGTATCTGTGAATGTATGAGAATATATAGTATGAATAACCATAGATATGAATAACCATCTGTATTTATGCATGTATGTGTTCGCATATATATAGCTATAGATGAATGAGCTAATCAGCATGACCAGAACATGTCTAAAAGTAATCAGAGTGAGAAATATACTATATTTGTTATTCCATATTTTGTGAGGTATAAAATATGTCATTTTTCTTACAGCAGCTTGAATCTAGAACATTTTAAACAAATTTATGTCTCATTACCTTGTAAGGAAAAGGGGGGAAAGTTTTTACCTTATAGATTTTAGCTTTCACAAGAAAGAGCTCTATCAACGTGGGTGTACTTTCAATAGCGGTATTTATGTACTCCAAAGCAATAGATGGCTGACCAATTTTGTCATAATGTTGTGCCAAGTAGTACTGGACCCAAAGTAATGTGGTAGGTGGTTCCTCTTTTCCATCATCTTTAAAAAGTGGGGGAGAAGAGTAGGAGAGGAAAGAAACCAAGATTAGTCACTATATGTATTAAGAGAGTATCCACCTCAAAATGGCTCTATTTTTATTAATAAGGAAAGTAGTTCAAACCACGTTATTTATGCATCTAGTTATGAAACTACCTTTAAATTTATAAGCTCTTTGGAAGGGCCCACACTTTCTACTCTGTATCATTATAACTCCTACCACAATGCCTTGCATAGTAAGAATGTCATAGAATAAACAGGGCAGATAAATGAGATCAAAGCTCTAACAAATTACCTAAAAAGAAAACTGGGTGGGGCAGGGGGTGGACAAGCTGTACTAGAACATGAGAGTATACTGATCACAATGTTACGTATAAAGGGAAAAAATAAGAATAAAGAGAAAATTTCCATCAATGTGAGGTTAAAGAAAAGAAAAAGAAAAAGAAAAAAGAAAGGCTTGACTGCTTAATTGGGTTTCTAGCTAATGTACTATGCATAAATATATCTGATGTGGTTATTTTGAATTTTGATGATTATAAGATTCTTAATATATTTTAATATTCTTACTATGTCTTAATATTATGCTGAATATGCAACAATGCATAATTTAGGTTAAATAAAAAGATAACAAAAAATTAGGTAAGTAAAAACGCTTATTCTGTATTTTAGTTCATAATTTAGATTTTTATATACTCATAAAAAAATGTGTAAGTTAAATATACAACCCACACATTAAAAATGCTTTTGTAATATAAATTTCTAAAATCTAAGAACTGTTATTTGCTTTCAAAGAAAGCAACAGATTGCTTATTTTTATCCTAGTAGAAGTAGGATGGCTCAGTGGACAAACAATAGGAGTGGAACTCACCAACTCCCGATCTGATAGATCTGCAACTAAAGTGCTGCATATTCTTGGGCATGTCATTGAACCTCTTCCACATTTGTAAAATATGTAGGAAAATGCTGATAATCAAAGGAACATCATGATGATTAACCAATGAAACCATGGTAACGCCTTCTAAAAAGAACTATTAAAATTCATCTGAGACCTAAAAACAGTGATCAACTCAATAGCAATAAGCACCCCAGGTCCCATACTGGGCTTTCCCACTGTACAAACCAGGGCTCCTTGGGAAAAACAACTGATTACAGGTCTGCTATGGGCAGTATACAAGGTGAACTGGAATATTTTGTCATACCAAACTACTAGGAAGCTATCAACTACTACCCTGGTATGTGAAGGCTGAAACCATTTAAAATTGCAGTGATTTAAAATATTAAATATGTTTAAATCCATGAATTCACAGTAATACTTTTAAAACTTGTATTGATCATCTTTGAAGGACGCTGCTAAACCAGTTCATTACTTTAAAAGCTGGTAAAAAACAACAAAAAAGTAGGAGGTAGGGGAGAAAAAGCCACATTTATTTTGCTTTTCCTATACAAACTGAAATACTAGATAAACAGATAGTAAATATATCTTTTAAGATAATAAAAAAATGAATGACAGAATACTACTGGTCTATAATTCTTTCTTGGGGGGGTAATTAGGTTTATTTATTTATTTTTAGAGGAGGTACTGGGGATTGAATCCAAGACCTCTTGCACACTAAGCATGCACTCTACCACTTGAGCTTTCCCTCCTGTCTACTAGTTTGTAACTCTTAACAGTTCCCAAGATATGAAACAAACACTTCCTGTCTTATCAAAGAACACACCCATGATATAATCTTGCTCATCCCTCTTTGTCTTTAAAACAAACAAACAAAAAAATCAAATCTCATCAAGCCTATAGTCAGACCTGTCCATTAAGAGTCTCCACAATGATGAAATGTTCTGGATCTGCCTTGTCCAATATGGTAGGCATTAGATGTACAAAGCTATTGAGCAGCACTTGAAATGTAGCTACTGCAAATGAGGAACTGATCTTTTTATTTAATTTAAAAAATTTTAACAGCTATTTGTGGCTAATGGCTACCATACTAAACAGCACAGATCTACATCCAACTACCAATTTATAACAAATTCAGGACAGAGAAATAACATGTGAAGCAACACCATGTGGGGGTTATTCAGCAAAATCTAGACTGTAGAAAAAACTCAAGAAAAATAATCTGATTTCTTTAGTAAATAAACTGCAGGAAGAAGATAAGATAGCGGGAAAACCTATAGATTTATAAAAAAAAAAAAAAGAGTTAAGAGATGTATCAACCAAATTCAAGTATAGATTTCATCTGGATCTTCATTCAAATAAACTTCAAAAACAAAGAGAAAAAGTGACGTTTCTAAGATACTTGGAAATCTAAGTATGGACTTTTTTTCTTCGATATTAAGAACATATTAATGTTCAGTTATGGTGATAACATTATGGTTGTGACCTTTAGAATATTAAACATTCATGGATGAAACAATGCAATGTTTGGGATTTGCTTCAGAATAACACAGGAACAGAGGGAAGCAGGTAAGAATATAGGTGAAGTAAGTTTGGCCATGAGTTAAAAATTACTGAAGTTGAGTGATGGGTTAATGGAAGGTCATTATATTATTAATTTAGTTTTGAAGATGCTTTAAATTTTATATAAAATTTTCTTCAATAAGCTACTGTTTTACCTTTTTACCAAGTATTTTCACACAATGTGCAGATGAATGCATATTCCTCTTAAAAGGAAAAAAAGTTTAAATACTAAGCTTACTGCCTAAATAATGAACACCATTGATCTTCTGATTAAGAATTTCATATATTTAGACTTCCAAGGTGTTTTTAAAGCATAAAACTTGAGCACTTACCATTGGGGTTAAATAATCGGCAGCTTTTTAGAGAGGTTTCATAACCTACTACTAATTCTTCTATGATTGCCACCTAGAGTACAAACACACAAGCACAGTTTAATTAAAAATATAGATAGATAGATAGATAGATAGATAGATAGATAGATAGATAGATAGATAGATACTATGCTTGTTCAAAACGTGTTATTTACTATTACAGGGCTAAATAAACATTCCATCACACTGTCTTTCTCTCTCTCTCACACACACACACACATATACACACCCTTCTATAAATTTCTTAATCTATGGATAAAAATTTAAAAGGAAGTAAACCATACATTTTTGAAGGTATGTTTTCAGACATAATTTTCTAGCAAAAAATTACTGGCAACTCTTTCCCTGCTATAAAATAAAGCATCAAGCAGAACTAGAAACCAGGAAAAGGCTGGACAAAGAGAGGTAATGTTAGGGATGATTTCTATCTTGGTTCATTCTTATCTCAATTCATATAAACAACACCCACAGTTAACATCTGCACTTCCAGAATCAAGAATTAAATGCATTTGCACTTTAGGAATCAAGAATTATCAAATACTGAAAAGAAATTCTACAAATAGATGATAGCATCAACTCTCTATTTCATAATCCAGGGGAATGCACTAGTAAAACTGAAACATGCAACAGTGGGTGGGTTTCTGAGATCCAGGAGATTAAGTGGCTGTCCAGGTTCTGGTTTCTCCTGACTCATGACTATACTACTTGCTCCTGGCTTTGTAAGAGATCTGTGAATACTTTTAATTTATTAATTCCCTTCTTTGCTTAATCCATCTATAATGAATTTGTTACTATAGAAGCTCTCTTAAGTGACCTCAACTTAACTGACTCAACAGATTAACACCAGCTCTCTCCATTACATCAGAAAACTCTGGGGACTGAATGGTCACAGCCAGGTTATTCTGGTGCGCCCATGTTCTTCTGCTCCCACAAGTTGAGCTACATGCTTACTAAGAGTTTTGTTTTCCCAAACCTGTTTGAATTAGTTGCATTCATTATCATCATTGCAGAATTTAATTAATTATGTAAACTTAAGAAATGAGAACAAAGAGAAAGAACTGTTTCTATAAGTTGAATACTGTGGGAAGATTCAAAACTAAATTAGATATTTTTTAACAATTTAGGTTTAAATAAGACAACCATAAAGGGGAAAGTCACAATAACACATGTGATTCTAAAATCAAGACTCCTTCACAATGATCAAGTTCTCACTCTACCAAAACTAGAAGTAACACACCACATTTTATCAATGTGATTTAAGCAAGAAAAAAAAGGTGAAATAGTCATCAGTAAAGCCCATACCTTGGGCCTCTCAACAAAAGACTGGCAAAAAAGTACACTTTATGTGCTTTAGGTTAAATCTTTAGCATGTTTAATCTGTCCCATCTTTCTGATTCTTCACTGTAACTGAGGTTTCTTTTTTAATCCAACCAACATTTCTTGCTACCACTGTACTTGTGAACAAAATAATCTAAATTAAATCAAAACACCGTTTAACAAGTATTTTGAATATTATAATACATAGCTTAAAGAGTAAGCTGACTTACTGAGGTAGCAAATAAACTCTTACAACAGAGTTTTTTTCTACCAAATAAAGGAGAAAGATTACTAAGCTAAAACCTAGTGCAAAAAGACAAACCACCAAAAACGATTTCTGGCTTTCACCATCAGCAGGGACTAGACAAAATACTTTAGAAATCACTACCTTACCAACTTTTCATACCTATACTGACTCGTTAAAAAGTATACACCAGGAACAAAAGAGACAAATAAGCAGTAAGTTACTTAGCTAAAGAGAGAAGAGGATGAAAAGCAAATAAAAGGCACAGAACGATTTAAACTGCAAGCTAGGAAGAACTGCTACCATTCACAAAGTGTGTATGTACTAAGTGCATAGGTAACCAAGAACCAATTATTCCAAATAGTGAGCAAGAAAATGATAGTCAAAAACAAAACAAAACCATCGTATTTTGCTTTACCTTTTCCTTATCTTTGTATAAAGATCTCAAAGTATTGAAGACTGGTGGACAACCCTTGCTGAAGTTCATCCTTAGGAACTTATCCAAACATTCTTTAAACTTCTCACCTTGGAAGAAAAAAATCCTGTTGATTTACATTTACCCAGACAACTCTAATAATGCATACATTAAAATTTTAATATGCATACTCATGTATTTAAAACCAAGGAAAGAAACTATATCATAACATCATTTTCATTCCTTTGTAGTTACTTTCACTTACCAGATAAAAAATTTAATGGCAGTCTTCTTGGCACCAATCCCCTGGGATATTTAGTCCAGGCCTCCTCATAAATTTTTAGTCGTTCTAACATATTAGCTGCAGACCAAAATAATATGAACATGGGAAGATAATTTATAATCCAACCACCTAAATATATCAACAATCATTTTAGAATATTTCCTTCAAATATTTTCGTATTTTAAATACCTGTAATCATACAACAGACATAATTTTCTTTACTCTGTTCTGGTTCACGTAGCCTTTCAAAATCTGAGGACTCCTTTACTTTAGTTCTGAGAAAGGATTACTTGTGTTTCCAAATAGGACTTCTCCACTATTCTCTTCAGCCTCTGCTTCTCTAACTCTCTCCTTTGATTTATTCTGGAGCTTCTGGATCTATGCTCCACCTCCGTTTCTCCATATTTCTTTTATATTTTCTTTAAGTCTCAGTTGAGAGCTTTCCTTCTTCTATCGATCTTCCACTTCACTAATTTTTCCTCAGCTGTGGCCTCTCTTCTATTTAATCTATTAAGATCTTATGTCACATCAATAAGTAAGTTTTTCATTTCCCAGATTCCTAATTGGTACTTTCTCGTAACTATTCACATTTCATTCCCTCTCTTCATTGTAGAGTCCTCTATCACCTCTACTCTTGGGCTTGCTGGCACTGATCACCGTGCCTGTGTTGGTGTTCCTATGGAGTATGATATTCTTTGTTATGAGGTTTCCCCTGCATTTATCAATATACTAGGAATAGCTCGCTATCAGTCTTGGAGGAAACACTGCTTCAAATCAGATCTTCCTGGCTGAGGACCCTGCCCTTTTGTAGATGATATGTTTCTGGACTTGTCCTCACAAGCGGGCCCATTCTTGGAAGACAATGGTTGGGGAGAAGAGAGTCTCCGCACCCAAGTTTATTTGAATCCATCTTCCCACAAAGGAAACGACGCTGCTGTTTCGGCTTGGCTACGTTCTGGCAGGCCACTCTGCTATAGTCACCGGTTACCACAGAAGTTATGCTTGCTTCTTTCCTTTAGGGAGACATCTCTATTTCTGTCAGTGAAAATTTCCCTTTCATGTGTTTGATGCTGCCATACCTTTAAGAATTTTTAAAAGTTGCTTCTAAAATTATTTTCCCAACTATTTCTATGAGTTTGTAGAAGACAGGTTTCAGAAAATGCCCAGTCTGCCATATTAAATGGAAGTTTGCAAATGTACATTTGTATTCAGATTTTGAACCAATTCTTTTCTTTTTTTTTGGGGGCTGGGGTGGGGCACGGTCATTAGGTTTATTTATTTATTTATTTGATGGAGTTACTGGGGACTGAACCCAGGACCTCTACCACTGAGCTACACCCTCCCCGCCATACCAATTCTTAACCGTTATTTTTCTAGTTACACTTTTCAATGAATTAACAAAATATATATTAACAAAAGAAGCAATTAAAGATTAGAAAGGAAGTTTTAGTCAGTGCTACCTGGCTTGAGTGCCTTTTCTAAGCCTTTGTAATAGGCCCAGTTTTCAGGATTCCTCTCTTGTAATCCTCTATAAACATCAGCTGCATCTTCCAAACGACATAATTGCAACAGAAGTTCCCCTGATTGAAAAAAGAAAAATTCTATTAACCAAGTAACTTCTGATTGTAACTTTAAGTTTTCCTCAAACTTTCTCTTAAAATCTCTTCAAATATTGGGAAGTAGGTAGATTCTGCATCCTCCTGAGTTCTCAGTTCCCTTCAACAAAACTACTGACCACGTAATTCTATTGTCTCTCCTTTTTAAAGTTCTTATTTAGAAATGCCATCCTCCTCATGTCCTCTATTTATTCAAGTACTTGTCTAACTCTACGCTACTTTCTCAAATGCACTGAACAGAGTCATCATCTACTACTCAATTATTTCTAGTAATGTATGGACAATTTCAACATCCAAATTAATGACCCAATCCAATATCCTAACCTTATGATCCCTTAATCAATTATACAATGATTCTGCTCTAGCAGTCCATAATCATGGCCACATTCTCTCTTCCAGCTACTGGTTTTCTCTCTTTTCCAACTACCAAACAGGCACCTTGCTTTAAGCTTAACGGTCTTGATTTTCTTCTTGTCTCACTAATCCTCCCCTTCAACCTTAGAAAAAAACATTCCCTTTTCTTCAGGCCTTTCAGCAACCTGTAGACTCACTGCTTATCTTGTCTGGACTGCATGACCAATCCCATCCCTAAGTGACATTAGCAGCCCCAAATATCAAAATCAGTCTCAAAACCTAGGCCCCCTTGCTAATCAATTTTGAGGCCTGTATCATCCCAATTATTTGCCTGATCGTTACCTTTTCACAAATGAATGGACTGAGGAATTGGTTTCACTAGAAACAGATGAGCTCCAAACTCACCCAAGCTTCAAGCACTGGTCAGGAATCCTTTCCTTAATGGCCTCCCATTCACCAAAGATACTATTTTCAAATGAGGACTTCACTCTTGCACCCTTTTATCTCATCAAATAATAAAAATGAACACCTACTGAGGGTGCCAGTGACTTTTAAATGTTTCACATGCATTAATTAATTCAATTCTCAAAGCTCTATCAGACAGGTTACTATTACTTTCGTCATTTTAAAGCAGAGAACTTAAACTTGTCAAGGATCTTTCAAATAGTTAATTGTTAGAGTTGGGATTTGAACCCAAGCAATATGCCTAAATGAGCGCATATTCTTAATGTCTATACCCTGAGTGGTTCTCAACCAGGGGCATTTTTGCCATCTAGGTGACATTTAGCAAAATCTGGAGACATTTTCGGTGTCACAGTAAGTGGAATGAGGTGGTATCTGATAGGTAGAAGCTACCAATGCTGCTAAACATTATGTAACATGTAAGAGACTTCCACCTCCAACATCTCCATCCTAAAATGTCAACAGTACCAAAGTTGACAGCCTGCTCTACATTAACCAAAAGCCTAGTTCACTAAAAACATAAAAACTATTCTGTAACTTTTCTCCCCTATGTAACATTCATCCATTTTTCCTTCCCTTAATCTCCATCCACCTTTCCCTTGCAGAAGGAACTGGTGGTATAGGAATTAACAATGAAACTATCTGCCTAACTATGTCCACTCACCTACTCCAGAAGTTCCTAAATTATCCTGACCATCCACCAATCAATGGTCTTTATTACTGGAATGTCCAACAATTGATGATTCTACTATCTTAGTTCACTTTTATTCTCTTTACATACCCTGTCCCCAATACCTGACTCACTGTAGGTATTCAATACATATTTTGTAGAATGAACAGATGGCTGTTTCCTATTTCACTGAATCAACTAGAAGAGAGCTCTCAAATACTCACTAGGTCTACATACCTACTTGCCCATATACTCTACCATCTCTCACTACTGTGGATGAACTATTCATGTTGTTATCTAAGACTAACCCTTCAACTTATCCTCTAGATCACATCCTCTCCACTGTACTGAATATTCTGTCCCTACTAGATCATTATCAAGTGAGCATAAGCACATGCTGTAAAAAACCTTCTTTTGATCCTGTAACCATTCCACTCACCACCACCTTGTATGTGCTTTCTACACAGCAAAATTACTCGTATGAGTCATTTATGCATGCCATTACCAATTCTTCTACTTATTTAAATCTACTTGACCTGTTTGGGTTTTACTACCTTCCTTCCAAATGTTCAGAAAGTCCTTCTGTTAAGGTCACCAGTGACTTTCAAATTGCTAAAATCTATGGGTCAGTTCTGAGTCATCAGCTTGATTTGTCATTCTTCCTCACTAATAAAGTTATTAAAAGAATAAAATAAAACAATGAACTTGAGTATTTTGAACAATGTCACATATTTCCATAAAAAAACTGAGGCCCAGGTCTTGCCCTTCATCATATAGCTGGTTAATAGTCAATGCTAGAACTCAAACTAGGTTTTTCAATCTTGTGATCTTTCCATTAAGTCAGAAATCTATTCCTTTAGAACGAATAGACCGCTATGGGATGATTAACTCAAATGAAAGAGGATTATGGATCTATACTTCACAAATGAGATCCAAGTGCCTTAAACTTCCATTTTTTCTTGCTAGTAGCATTATCCTCTGCTGAAAAGTTCACCTGGCAAGAAAAGGCTATATCCACTATGTACACAGATACCATGTTTTTCCAGTATTCAACTTCAAGGGGAGACAAAGAAATATGAAACCAGCAAACTCCAGTTGCCTGGTCTAACAGAGGCAAAGCAACATCTCAGAAGGCAATTCTTGGAAAGCACTTTTTTAAAAATTCATTTTCACATTCTTTTTCACCATAAGTTACTACAAGATACTGAGTGAACTTATTGTTTATCTATTTTATATATATTAGTTAGTATCTGCAAATCTCGATCTCCCAATTTATCCCTTCCCACCCCATCCCCTACCCCAGCAACCATAAGTTTGTTTTCTATGTCTGTGAGTCTGTTTCTATTTTGTAAATAAGTTTGTCTTTTTTTTAAGATTCTACATATAAATGATATCATATAGTATTTTCCTTTCTCTTTAGAAAGTACTTAGATTTTCAATTACTTGTTATTTTTCTTTCATTTTCCATAATCAGTTCCTCAACTTTTAAAACTATGAAGACTCCTTTTTCTCAGTCCTCTAATAAACGGCAGTACTAGAGATCTTTATTTCAGGATGTGCTATCCTATCACAATCACACAAATAAGCCCCGATCTCTGGTTTCAATTCATGTTCTTTCTATGTATCAGAAAGCACTCAGATAAACTATAAAGAACCCTAGGAGTGCGCCATATGCACGTTAGTGAAGACTGATTTATCAATATATATTATTGGCAATAAAGAAATTTGGTATACACATTCAGTTTTGCTAATAAGCAGTTTTAAGACCTTAATCCTGTCTTATAGAATTGAGCAACTGCCTCCTATGTTCTAGTCAAACCCTATAATATTTTCAGATCAAAGATACTTTAAAGAAAAAATATTTTACTGAGTCACTTCATTACACAATTTATTGTTCACAATTATTTTTCCCATATCAACAATAACCATTGTTAAATGTATATTTTCCCATATTACAAATTATTTGAAGTACATGAGTAAGAAATAGATTTTTATTTCTTAAAATAAAACAGTTGTATAATATACAACTATCAGCAGCAACTAGATTTTTCAGTCTTGCTCTTTGTCATAATTAAATAACAGAATAAATGACATTCTTTAAAAAAAAAAAAAGATACCTTTGGTTTCTTCTACAGCAAGTTTATCACAAATCTGCTTTTCATAGGTACAAAGATGTTCCAGAGCTTCTCTATAGAGACCTGCTTCCCGAAGAACTTGATTCTGATATAAAAGGAGTTCACTATATTCATAATCCACTTTATCGGGGGATGTCTATATATGGATATAAGGAATACTAACAGTAAGAATTTTGTTTTCATATTAGAAAATTGTTTACATGCTTGAACATATACAAGAAGTCAAAGGATAATATATGATTGATAAAACTCATTTTTAAACAATTCCTAAATACCTGTCTAGGGAGCAACTAAGTAAATAATGACAATATTAACTTACAATCCACTGAATAAAGTAAGAATCCATAAGCTCTTACATATAATAAACAAACAGGGGAGAAAGGAAGGCTCTTAAGAGTAGACTGTCAAATAATAAATCTGAAAGGAATAAGACAAAATCACCATTTAGCAACTATCATAGGAACACTTGTTTCAGGCAAGAATCATAATAGAAGGCTAAAACTAGTGATGAAAAGTTTGGTGAGGAACAGCCTACTTAAGTCTCAAATTGTTTATTAAATACAAAGGGAAAATATAACAAGTTTATTGTGTAGAAACCTGGCAGACACCACCTTAAGCAAGTAATCAAATGAAAAAAACACCATGTGGCTCTTAATGTGGTGGAATGAGAAGGGTTCAACATCACCTCTGCAGTTTCCTGCCAAAAATGCTTAACAATATCTAATAATGAGGAAACATCAAACAAATCCAAACTGATGGACATTCTACAAAAGTACTGCCATGACTCCTCAAAAATATCAATGTCATGAAATACAAAGAAAGCCTTTGAAACTTTCAGTTTAAAAGATGAAGAGAAGTGATAACTAAATGAAAGGCATGATTCTAAACTGAATCCCGAAAGTGAAAAGAAAATCCTAGAAAGGATATAAACAGGACAATTAGTAAATTTTGAATATGGGCTGTGGATTAGATAGTAACAGTCTATCAAAGTTAAATTTCCTAATTTTTTGATAATCTATATAGCACTATCTATAAAGTTGACTACTGTAGTTATTCTTAGGAAATATCACACTGAAGCATTCAGAAGTTAAAGAGCATGGTGTCTACAATTATTCTGAAACATCTTTGGAAAAAATTTAAATGGATAAGTTAGATATAGAGATCATAAAGTAAATGTATCAAATATTAACAATTAGTTAATGTGAGTGAACTTCTACATGGAGTTCTTTGTACTATTCTTGCAACTCTTCTGTAAGTTTGAAACTGTTTCAAAATAAAAAGTTAGCAATGTATACTTTTTCTTTCAGTTATACCAAGAATCAGACCTAGTCTACCAGGTCTGACTTCTGGCTGTTACCTGTTGTGTTTTCCTAAATTCTTCTAAAATCTTTGCTGCCATTTCATAATCTTCTAATAAATGGTAAGCAATAGCATAACCAATCCATGATGCTCTCTGTGCAGGTCGAAGTTGAAGTAATTGATACCTCGTTTCCTTAAAGGGAAAAAAAAACCTTTTTCTTAGGTTTACAGTCTAAATAAATGCTCCTTAAAGAGATCAGGCTAATTTAACATATATACACATATGCATACACACATAAATATATATACATTTTTTTCTGAATTAACTCAATCCTATGCAGTAATCCAACTCTTTCTCATAGTAAAATAATTCATTTAAAAATATGATTCCCCAATCACTACTGGGGGAAGGAGGCAAGACTCAACTAAATTCTTTTAAAAAATGGAAAATTTTGTTATCAGAAAGTACTCACAAAAAGTTTTAAATATTTTCACCCTAGAATAAAAAAATTCTCAATTTTACTTACCCTGTAACCCTCAAGATCTCTCATTTGAATCTGTAGTAAAGAAAGGTCCCTTAAGATTTGAAGATTGTCTTTATCCCATTTTAGAGCATTTCTGTAACACTTAATGGCTTCATCATATTTCTTGTCTGACCTCTGGAGAAGCCCATAAACATGCCAACCTAAAGGATTTAGTTAAGGATACAACCTATAAGTCAAGAAATAGTATCCCAATAATATTCCCCAGGAAACTCAGAAAACTATAGCTATTTATAAAATTACAAGCTTAAAAAGAGAATATAAAGATAGAAGGCAGTTTAATACAGTGCAAAGAGCACAGCTTTTCAAGCCAGAGAAAACAGGCCTAGCCTGTCTTGTTAGTTTTGTGACCTTAAACAAGTGAACGCTGTCCTATTAGGTTTCTTCAAATATAAAATATAAATAGAAAGTCTATACATCAAAGCATAGCAGTTTGGTGACAAAATGGAATAACATACATAAACTGCTCACTGGCACAAAACAAATACTCGATAAATATTAAGAATTATCTTTATCTTTAAAAGGAAAAAGAGGGAGGACATGGGTATCCATGATATGTAATTATTTTAAATCCTGTGTGTTTTCTTTTCTTCAGCTAACAAGGTCCTTAGGACAGACCCTCAGTGCAGTATAAAGTTCCTAAAAATCAAACTCAACCACATAAAAAATAAAAATATTCACTCATTTAAATAATAATTATCGGGGGTGGGTATAGCTCAGTGATAAGAGCACACTCAGCAAGGATAAGGTCTTGGGTTCAATACTGACCTCAGTACCTCCATTTAAAAAAAATCTTAAATAAATTAAATCCTAATTATTAAAATTTCTTAATAATTAGGGTGCAGGTGACCAAAATGGATAGTCTCCTGCATTCAAAGAACTTAAAGTCTAGTAAGGGACACAGATAAGTAAGTAAAATTATAGCGGGTTGTAAAATATGCTACAAAGGGAGGAAATATGTAAACAATCCCACTCCCCTAATACAGGTCATTTTCACTTTACATCTTGATTACTTTAACAGTAACCCATCCTCCTGCCTTCAGTCTCTCTGCTTTTATTCTCACCTGCAAGAGTAACCATCCTAAAACACACATAATCAAAAGAAAAAACGTCTACAGCCCTTTCCAGAAATTTGCAATGTTTCTCCCTCAGATTAGGTTCAAACTTTTCAATCTAACAACTTTTACACCAGGAATCCTCAACAGAGTTAGTAAATACAGAATGTCTAGGGTGGCATGTATAAGTGAAACTACATATTTAATATTATGAACTGTATTCAAAAAATAATGTTTTCATAATGCAAGAGACAAATTAAAGCTTAATGAAATCTCCTCAGTTGGTTAGAACATGGTTTTAAAAAGCCTGAGACATACTACCCTTCCTAATCTGGCCCCCATCATTTATCTTCCCATCCAACCTCCCTCACCATTTCAACCACCAATACTGAGCACTGCAACACCTTTTAACTGCCTCTAATCTTCACCTCCTAAAAGATCTATCTTCTAGGAGTTTAATATTGATAAAATTTAAAGAAATTTACGTTCATCAAGAGGAACCCAATTAAATAAAGCATAGCAAATACATACAGAACCCACGCCAACATTAGAAATGAAGAAAAGATACCTGACAACAGTCTCATTAATTAATCCTTTGCTTACCTTTTTAGCTTCTCGTTATTCCCAACTCATTCACTTCTTTTTTTTCTTTCTTTTTTTTTAACATTTTTTTTCTTGGTTGGGGGGAGGTAATTAGGTTTATTTATTCATTTAATGGAAATACTGGGGGTTGAACCCAGGACTTCATGCATGCTAGGCATGCACTCTACCACTGAGCTATACCCTTCCCTCCAACTCATTCACTTCTGCTTTACTAGACTAGAGATAATTTTGAATAAGCTATGATGTTTTATGTAATACCCAGAAGTGTTTGGTATAAGTTTCTAACAAGTATATTCCTTTACTAGACTATATAAAATTTCCTTGAGAGCAAAATCCGTATCTTTTCTTAGTCTGTACTTAGTCTGTCTCAGGGGCCTGGTAAACACTTGAAAAATTTGCTAAGTGTTTCAACACTTAAAATTGTGTTAGCCCACAAAACAGGTAAAGAAACATTTGTCAAAAAAACTATTTAAAAGATAGTAACCCACAGTTTCTTCTCTGTCTTCCCTCAGATATTTGTACTTGTTCCTACTCTCACATACCGCTTAATAAAGTAAAATTTACTTATGAGCATTATCAGGGACTATGTTAAACATAATTAAATCTTTACACCACCACAGTGAGGTGGGTATGATTATCCTCATTTTACACATGAGGAAACTAAACCCTAAGACTATAGTTAGAAAGAACTTGAGCTGGGATTCAAATCTAAGTGAAGCATACTCCAAAGCCTATGCTCTTCGTAGGTACACTATATTGCCTAATACTCCTTATTGTATACCCCTCTGCAAACTTGTATGATGAAATCTACATGATACCTCTTCTTTTTAAGTGTGGAAAGAGCTTTCATAGAGATTTTAAAAGGCAAGTCCCATTTATCTGTAAATAGATATATGTTAGAATATAGTAGGTATATTTAAAAGGTTCCTGAATGAAGGTAGTTGCCATTATTCAATTTAAGAATCACCTTCTCTGGAGTTACATGGTAAGAGGGATCTAAAACTACTGATTCCTAAACTGCTGCCTTAGTTCAAGACACCCTAGTCCAATCCTTAAATATATCTCAAAAAGGATACACACATGACTCTTCAAGTCATTTCTCAAACCTCTACGAACCAATTCATAAGCTTCTTCCTTTTTCCCCAAACAGTTCAATGTTAATCCTTTCATAGCCAGGGTTTCTATTTTTTTTTTAAAAAAAAAAAAAAAAAGGAAGAAAAAAAGACAAATTTAAAGATAATCAACAACAACAAAGAGAACCATAATCTCAAAGACAAATGTTACATTATCCTAAGTATTAAAACTTCAATGAGTTTACTGGGAAATTATCCAGGGTTTTTTAGGATTAAAGTATTTTAAAAATTGATAAATGAAGTACACACATATTTCTAGATTGGAGGCCTCCCTATATTTTTTTTAGATAAAAAGATATAAAAATGCATGAACATCTGATAATGCATATGCTAACAATATGCAATGACTCTTCTACTGTTCTTTGGGGATGTTCCACAGGATGATCTTATTAAATCACTCCTTTAAAGTTTGAAAAATTTTATCTCCAAACAGATTTATCTCTGCGAATGTAACTTAATAAAGATTACACTCATTGTTCAATAATTAAAATGTACACATAAATTAACCACATTTCTGATTTTCATAAACTTATTTTTATATGATTCTTTGGGATTACTATTAAATATACAAGTAAAAGAAGATGTCAGACACCTATCATTCACAATCAACAGATTAAAAGAGAGCTGAGAGAAATATTAAGTTTTCAGAAAGGAAAAACAGTATTCCTAATTTTATAATGTATATCTTACGAGGCACAAATGAATACAAAATATTCATTATGATTTATTTGCCTAGCTTGTAGGACTACAATTTATAATTTATAGAAAAATTAATTAGGAATAAAAGATAAAGATTAAAGATACTATCCTGAGGAAGAGTCAACATTTATAGTAAAATACAAAGAAATGGAAGCAAAAAAGAAGGGAAAAAATTATGTACAAATCATTATAAATCACGGATAATTTGAAGGAAAAGTAAGCAAACAAACGAAATATATTTGGCAAGTAGCAAATCACTATAGTAAGTAAGCCTTTGTTGTTAAACAGGTAAAATGTATTTTGGCAAGTTTTATTAAACAACTTAAAGTGTCTTAGTTAATGAAAACCCAGGTGGTCATTTAGTTTAAGACAAACCATAATTTATATACTCTTAAAAATACTTTCAATTAAATTATGACATTTCATATGCAACCTGATTTCAGATATGTTAAAATACAAGGGGAAATTGTATTATAGAAACAACGAAATTTGGTACTCTGCTTTACTGAGAGAAACTATGGTGACTACACTATTAAAAGCTATATTACCATTATGCATACTTTGGAAATGAATATAAAACAACCTAATAGCCAACTGGCCAACAAAAATATTTCTTACCAAGGAAAAGGAGAAAAATTTAAATATTTTTATTCCCACTGTTTTCCATTTTCAAATAACTATATTATAGTGAAAGAATAGAAACAAGAGTAAAGAAAACTACCAGAGAACTATTACTCTCTCCCTTTTCAATACTAAGAGAACATTATCAAATTAATTACCAAAGAGCCATGTTTCCTAACTACACAAATCAGACCAGGGAAAGCTTATTTTTCCTTTGTCTCTTCACAAGTTTAGCTACACACTCTGCCCTTAGTCTACAAACATCTTACCATCCAATATTCTATCATCACACAGGTAAAAACCTATGTAAACTTTCAGAACATTATAATATATAAATCGTATCTTAAACATGACTGTCTTGAAAAACTAATGAAGATACAATGCTAAATAAAAAGATGCTGGTTCATGAGCAAAGGACCAAACGGACACTTTCTGAATAAGCTTATTTTAAGGAGTAAAATTTCTCTACTTTGATCAAAGTTCTAAAGTAAAATTTTCTTCTAAAATCTTAACATAAACTTGTTTATTAAACTTAAATAAGCATATTTGTTCTACTACATTCTTTTGCCTTTCCTAGGGTGCTAATATGCAAACCAGGAATAAATCAGAACTCAAGTAGAATGAGTTATCATTTTCTTGACATTAAATTCAAAATATCAGTATTAAACATCTTCTCACAGGAGTCAAGGATAGTAAGATCCACTCTATCTAGAAAATAGTTAAGGCAGCTAGGAGTGACAAACCCCCGTAAATGAAACCAGAAAAGTAAGCAAAGCCTTATCTGCTTATGCTTAGAAGTAAGTGTACAGTATTTGTACTTACCTCCATGCTCTGCAAATTTGGGATTAGAAAGGATCTGTTTACAGAATTTCAATCCGTTTCTATACTGTTTATGTTCATAACATCTCTGTCAAAACAAACAAAAAAACCCTTTAGTTTAGCAAGAAATGCAAACAATTTTAAATTCAGTGCTAAATTCTTGATTCTGTTAAATGCAACAAAATGATCACATGTTACTTCCATATTCCCCTAAATGCAACTAAAATGTCAGGAAAACAAACAAAAACCCACAAAAGGTTCAAATACAGAAAGTAAAAAAGCAAGACAAAGGGACAGAATGTACATTAGAGAAAACAAGAAAACCATTAGCTCACTCCAAAAGGTCCAACAAGTGTTAATATGTGAAAATTGAAAAACATAAAGATGTAGAAGTTACACTTTATAAATTTCATTTTTTATTGAAATGCAGTTGATTTACAATGTTAGTTTCAGGTGTACAGCAAAGTGATTCAGTTATACATATACATACATATATTTTTTCTTTTCAGATTCCTTTCCATTATGTTATTACAAGAATTGAATATAGTTCTCTGTGCTATATACTAGGTCCTTGTTGTTTATTTTATATATAGTAATGAGTATCTGTTAATCTCAAACTCCTAATTTATCCCTCTCCCACCCTTTCCCCTTTGGAAACCAGTTTGTTTTCTATGTCCATGAGTCTGTTTGTGGTTTGTAAATAGAATTTATATCATTTTTCTTTAGATTCCACATATAAGTGGTATCATATGATGTTTGTCTTTCTCTGTCTGACTTACTGCACTGAATATAATAATCTCTAGGTTCACCCATGTTGCTTTCAGTCAAGAGGATGGAAAAAGGTATTCCATGCAAAAGGAAATCAAAAGAAAGCCAAGTCACAATACTTGTATCAGACAAAATAAACTTTAAAATAAAAACTGTTACAAGAGACAAAGAAGGACACTGCATAATGATCAAGGGATCAAACCAAGAAGATATAACAATTATAAATATGTATGTACCCAATATAGGTGCACATCAATATATAAAGCAAATATTAATAGACATAAAAGAAGAAACTGACAGTAACACAGTAACAGTGGGAGACTTTAACATTCCACTTATATTGATGGACAGATCATCCAGACAGAAAGTCAACAAGGAAAAGCAGACCTTAAAAGGACACATCAGACCAGATGGACTTAATTGGTATTTATAGAGCAGTCCATCCGAAAGCAGCAGAGTACACATTCTTCTCAAGTGTACATGGAACATTCTCCAGGATAGATCACATGTTGGTTCACAAGGCAAGCCTTGATAAATTTAAGAAAACTGAAATCATATCAAGCATCTTTTCTGACCACAAGGCTATGAGATTACAAATGAATTACAAGACAAAAAGTGCAAAACCACAAACAAGCAGAGGCTAAACAATATGCTACTCAACAACCAATGGGTCACTGAAGAAATTAAAAAACAGAGACAAATGAAAAACGAAAACACAACGATCCAAAACCTATGGGATGCAGCAAAAGCGGTTCTAAGAGGGAAGTTTATAGTGATACAAGCTTACCTCAGGAAATAAGAAGAATCTCAAATAAACAACCTAATCTCACACTAAAGCAATACAGAAGAAAAGAAATCATAAAGACTAGAGCAGAAATAAATGAAATAGACACTAAAAAAAAAAAAATAGAAAGGATCAATGAAACTAAAAGCTGGTTCTTTGAAAAGATAAACGAAAGTGATAAACCTTTAGCCAGATTCATCAAGGAAAAAAAGGGAAAGGGCCTAAATTAATAAAACCAGAAATGAAAAAGGAAAAGTTAAAACCGACATCACAGAAATACATAGCATCATAAGAGGCTACTATGAGCGACTATACACTAACAAAACGGACAACCTAGAAGAAACAGACAATTTTTTAGAAAGGTACAATCTCCCAAGACTGAATCAAGAAGAAACAGAAAATATAAACAGACCAATCACCAACACTAAAATTGAAACAGTAAGCAAAAAACTTCCAACAAACAAAAGTCTAGGACCAGATGGCTTCATGGGGGAATTCTACCAAAAATTTAGACAAGAGTCAATACCTATCCTTCTGAAACTATTCCAAAAAATGGCAAAGGGAAAAACACTTCCAAATTCATTTTATGAGGCCACCACCACCCTAATACCAAAACCAGACAAAGATATCACAAAAAAGAAGAAAATTACAGGCCAATATCACTTAGGAATACAGATGCAAAAACCCTCAACAAAATATTAGCAAATCATATCCAACAATACATTAAAAAGGCCATACACCATGATCAAGTGGGATTCATCCCAGAGATGCAAAGATTTTTCAATATCCACTAATCAATGTGATACACCACATTAACAAATTGAAGAAAAGAAGTTATATTTAAAAATTACATTTTCTCTCTCAAGCCACAAGGGACAAACAACTGCATGCAAATTTAATGAAGGGGAAGAAAAAAGAACCACAGTAAGGCACATCATAAGGAAAGTTCAAAGCCTGGAAATTGAGGTCCTTAAAAACTTCCAGAGGAAAAACAAAGTCACATAAAAAGGATCTGTAATCAGAACAGTACTAAATTTAATTCCAAAGTTAACAATGGAATATTGCTGAAAGCAATAACTATATACAGCCTTCAAAATTCAGAATTCCTTACTTAGCAAAATTTTCAATGAAGTATATGAGTAAAATGACATTTTAAAGCTTCTCAGAAAGCTAAAATTTTATCTCTCCACACTCTTCCTTAGGAAGCTACTAAAAGGACTCAAAACAAACAAAAAAAGACAACATGGGACTTAGTAAATAAGTAATCTAATGCAGAAAAAAGGACTGGAGAATAACCACTTCAAAATGAAAGAGGATGCTGAAGGCCCTGGAATAGGTCTTTTACAAGGGCAAAAATGGAACCGTTGTACTTAATATGGAAAATATTATTTATAAGCCCATGACAGAAATAAAAGCACATCTGGGGAAAATGAGCAATAAGTCTATAGAAAACCAGGCAAGTGAATAAGTAAAGACAGGAGAAGGCTTATATGAATGTATGGTTCAGTATAATATTTAGCTCAACAATAAGTAATACATATATAATTATAAAAATGTAAATATTTAGTACTGGTTTATCAAAATATTGTGATATAACTATAATGAGAAAATGAGGAAAAGACAAATGCGTAAATGTGTGAATAATGAAGTTCTAAGCCTTCAGTTTCCATAACTGAAAGTCAACAAAAGTCTAAAAGTCATTTATCAAGAAATAGTATTACTAAGCAATAGGAAAGCAAATACCAGAGAAAATGGCTAGAAGGACTGAAGATGCTTGACTCTGGAGTAGGAAGGTAGGGAAGGGGAAAGTTGACAAACTTTTTCCCATTATAAACCTTTTAGTACTATTTGACTTTTTAAGTACCAACATGTGCTTTCGTAACAATTATTATTTATAAAGTATTGAATTCATTACATTAAAAAAAACCCCGCATCTTAAAGCTATGATGATCTATGCCAGAATTCACTATCATGTGTTTAAACAAATTTTACTCAACTTTTGAAACAATACATTCAAAATCTGGGAGGGATAGTTAATGTAAACAATAACAAAAATCATAGTAGAAAAATGTGTAGAAACAAAACAGGAAGTCTAAAATTTTACATTCAGCATCAAGAAATCAATTGCTTAAGCCCAATGGTACAGTCAACTACAAAGCTGTTCTATAATCTATTATGTACTTACCATCTCTGCTTTGATGTTCACATCTCAAACCTAATATACTATCCAAAATACAAATGATTTATTCTTCAGAATCTATTCTTCACCATGTGTTCACCGTCTCAGCAGATGCCCTTCCTTAACTCGCTCTCACTCAGATGATGAAGCAAAAAATCTAATTATCCTCCATGCTTTTCTTCCCTCACACTTCCATTCTCTGGTAGATCCATCAATTCGTTTCTCTGCAATAGCTTCCTAACTCTCTGCCCCACAAAAATCAACAGGCAAATTGATCTGGGGATAAAGAGGGAAGCGGTATCTTGGGAGCTATCATTAATCATATTCAGCCAAGGAAACATAAGGCTAAGCGACTAAGTTAAGTGTTCCTATTTACTCAGCAGAAAGCCTAAAAATAATGGTTTTCTTACAATAATTTAAATAACAATAAGCACTAAAGGAAGCAATGATGTAAAGACTAGGCTACTTAAAAGGAACCCTCTTGACCTGTCACTGTTTTCCAGGAACTACATAAATACAGAGAACAGTTTGAGTGCACTGTTCTTAAAACCCTCAATTAGCTTTCAAAAAATTTATTTCTCTAAAAATACAGCAAGGGAACTTCCGCTTTGGGCCATAATGGAGTAACTGAGGCTGAACTTGTCCTTCCACCATAAACAAGAAAACTGGACAAAATGTATGAAACAACTATTGTCAGACATTGGACAAGAGGCAGCATAGAACTGTGAAACATGGGGGTGGGGGAGACATGATTAAGTTTAGAAATGTCACTGCTTTATAGATCACAGCACAGGGAGAAGGATCTAACTCTGAGCACAACAGTCCACAGAGTTGAAAAGACAAAGACTGAAGTTCAAAAAGGCTGAGGTACTCCGCAAGGCAGATTACTGAAAATGATGGAACTATTCAGAGAAAGAGATCCAAAAATCTGCATGGGATCCCCATGCATCTGTTGCTGAAAATTGTTAAGAATTAAGTCTTGCATATACAGGGTGAAACTTCATGAGACCAAAGAATGAAGCAGTAGGTTCAACAATTCTCCACGCTCACATGGTACTGAGAGTTCCAAGCAGCCAGAACAGAGTCTTCAATGAACAGCTGCATAATTCAGAAAATTCTGTAGGAAGATCTATTCAATAGTAGACAAAAACTAGTCCTAGAATAAGTGTACTCTAGATGTTCCCTAACAAAGCCCTAGACTGATAGGCAGACAAGTACCTTCACTGCTTGTTGTAATAAAGTTCAACACTCTTAACACATTGATTGCCCACTGTGGATCAGGTGCCTCTGAGGAAACCAACTGTCACTCAGTTGGGTGACATGGTGGAAATCAATGTGTTAAAAGATAGTTAAATCCAGTAAAACAATATAAATTTCATAATCCTCAATATTCAATAAAAAATTACTAGATAAGCAAAGAAGCAGGAAAACATGACCCATAACCAGGAAAAATAAAACAGAGATGGTGGAATTATGAGATAAGGATATCAAGACAACTATTATAAATATGATTAAGAATTTAAAGAAAATATAAACATATGAAGAGAGAACTGAAACATGGGAAAAAGCCAAGTAACACTTTAAGAGATTAAAAAATTTTTCTACAATGAAAACTTCATCAGATAAGATTAAAGCAATCATGACACTGCAGAAGACAAGATCAGTGAAACGGAAGACATAGCAATAGAAACTATCTAAACCGAAGCATAAAGAGAAAAAAGACAAAGACTGAAAAAAATAGATTACCAGAACCACAATGACCCTTCTTTACAACTGAAAATTCTGAAGGCATGACAACTCTAAATGTGAAAGGTAAAACAATAAAGCTTCCAGAAAAAAATATTTTTAAGTATCTTCATTACGTTGAGTGGACAAGATCCCTTAAACAGGAAATTTTAAATGTTCAAGATAGTGTTAAAAAAAATAAGGCAAGCTAGAGAAGACATCCGCAATAAACATACTTGACAAAGATCTTATATCCAGAATACATAAATAACTTGTGTAAGTCAGTAACAATAAAAGACAGCTTATTAAAAAATTGAGCAAGAGCCTTGAAAAAACACACCCAAAGAGGTTATCTAAATGGCCAATAAACCTATAAAGGGTGCTTAATTACATCATAACCACAATGTCATACCTTTAAATTATACTTAATCAAAATAAGTTAGATAATATCAACTGATAAAGAACAATTGGAACTCTCAAACATTGCTGGCAGGAGAAAAAAATAATCAATTGGTCCAAGTGTTCAGCAGACAAAATTTTATGGTATGAAAATAATACCTCAATAAACCAGATTTTTAAAAAATAGTTTGGCAGTAACTAATAAAACTAAACATACACATACATTGACCCAGCAATTCCAATTTTAGGTATATACCCAACATATATTCACCAAAAGACAGGGAAAATGCGAACAACATTTATTAATAGTTGAGATTACAAAAAAATGAAAGTGTTAAAAAGGAAACCTAAAATTAATGACATGCCAGAACTAATAGTATCAAGTCAGCAAAAGCCTAATAATCTCTTTTAATTTACTCTGCATTAAAGATCGCTTTTACACTTAAGGCTTAAATTTACCAAAGCCAATACAGCAAATAAGATACAAAAAGAGTCTAGCTAACAGTCTTCTCTGTCAAAGTATACAAATCATAAATTTCATCTCTCTATCATATTCGTAGCATTACATTCTGAGGTAATTTTTACATACTGGAAATATTATAAATGGAAAATTTTACTTCAAGGAATTAGGTAAGTAGTAAAAAGAGCTGCATTCAGAATCAAACAGCTCTGTTTTCAAACACTGACTTCAGACAATAAAACCAGTTACGTAATCTTAAGTACTTGCTGAGTTATCAAAAAGAAATCTTAAATCATGGAGATAAACCATGAGAAAAAGATGTGTAAAACAGTAATAATAGCAAATACTAAGCATTTACTATGTGTCAGGCACTGTGCTAAGAGTCTTATAGGGAAATCTCATTTAATCTTAACAATGGCATGAAGTAGGTACTCTTTTTATTCTCATTTTAGATAAGATAGCTGAGGTCCAGGGAGGTTTACATAATTTGGCCAAGGTCACACAGCTAAGTGATGGAAAAAGAGATCTGAACCCAGACAATCTGGATTCAGAGTCATTACACATAACCATTAAAACTCTCTCTCTATAACAAGAGAGTAACCTAGCACAGTAAAAAAGGAAAAGATTGTTCTTAAAAAAAATAATAAAACCACTAATGAAAGTAAAATAAAGCCATTGTAGAAAGCAGAGAGAGAAAAGAGAGGGGAAAATTAAGCCATATTCCCATCACAGAAGCAACTGCTATTAACATTCTGACTTTTTTTTAACAAGAAAGTTTTAATGCAAAAATTACGTAATAGTCTGCTATCCCACAGTATAAATGTGAACTTATATCAATATAATTCATACCTAAAAAAATTCATAACTAGCATATAAAAATCATAGACATTTTATATTCTTACTTGACATGAAAATATGACTTTATTTTATATAGCTGAACTACTCAGGATTCCAGTATTTTTTTTCTTAGTCTTATTGGAAATATCTTATATTGTTTACAGAACCACATTTTTCAAAGGGATTTCACACTAACATCTCATTTAATCTTCATGATACTCCTGTAAACTAAGCACAAAAGGTTCAATCCTTATTGAGCAGGTGATTTAGAAAACAAGCAATTTGCCAGAGATTACATACCTTGTTAGTGGCAAAATACCTAGTTTGTATTGGAGGGCCTACAGTCTAGGTCTTCTGAGTCCCAGATGAGAAGAGCCCTTTCTCCCACATACAAAAATTTTATTAAATTTTATTAACATAGATGTTATTAAAGCCAAGAGTTTTCATCTTTTAACAGATCTTCTAATCAACAAATTTAACTTTAACCTCACCTTTTGTTTCTTTGCTTAGTCAGTATTACAATCAAATAGGTAATAAAAATGCCCAAAAAATAAGGTGAGAAAAATGAACACACACACAGAATAACTAATCAACTGGATAATTCCCCCAAACAACTGAATTTACCAAAAGAAAATTAAAAATCAAAGTCCACTTTCTTTGAATGAGACAATAATAGTATAGCAGCTTTTTATTTTATCAGACTTCAGAACAGTAAAGTTCCTAAAGATTATGCTCCCAATTAATGAAATCTGGAAGTCTTCCACCCTGAAATTGTACTCAATGCTATTAATCCAATTATCTTCTGTCAAAGTGACAATGTGTAAAAATAATTCAGAATGGCATACCCCTCCAAATAACTAAGAATTCATTTCTCCCCCATCAAGAATGAGTGTGTATTTAAAGAAACAGACTTCAATCTCTATTTCATAAAAGCACTACTCCTACAACAGGTCACTCATTACTAGTGAAAGTAGTATTCTCACAGTTTAATGGAAAGAGTAATAAACAAATATTCAACTTAGCTTATCCCATAAAATTTCTTTAAAACTTCCACTCTTGCCCAAGGATAAACGTTAGCAATATACAGAGTTAACAAGAAAAATAGGAAATAGTGTATATTTCATTCAACAATTTCTTTCCCCAAAACATATAAAGCCAGATCTGTGTATAATTCAATTTTAACAGAGGTTTTTGTCTAATCAAAATGGAATCTTATAAAATCAGTCTTAAAATGTAATAGAAGATATAGTCATAAGGACTCCTTTTCTGAACCATTCAAAAGGTGTAAATGTACCAAATTTAAAAAATAAGTTTATTTGCTGGTTTTTAAAAACCCCATGTAACTCTATCACTAAAGTTCATTCTACAGAACTATATGGGAAGAAAGTTACCATGATAAGATTCTTAATGCTGCTTTAGCCAAACCCGTAAGACTTAAAGTAACTTTTTAGAGAATTTACTTGTACTTAGGGAAAGACCCAAAATAATACACACAGTACACCTTGAGCAAAGGTTTCACAACAATTCATTTAAAATAGGCTTTGTAAAGCAACATGGTGGGCAAACATATTAGGTTCTCCAAAACAGAATCGTCAAATTAAATAAAAATACATGTCTACAATCCCATCTCCGAAATTTTTATATTTGAGGAGTTCCTGAAATTTCAGAATTGTGAATAAGGGTTTTCCTTGGTATGGAATGAATACCACAGTATTCTATTTGTCACCCTGTCTATAACATGGGCATATGTTAATTCAAAATTAAACATAATTTCATTGTGCCCACCAGGGATGCCCTGCCTTCCCTCTCCATTCTGTTGATTCTTATTTTGTGGTTGGCTTTATTCCTTAGATAACTATGTAAGTTTAAAAAGCTAAAGCTCTAAACTGTTCTTAGAGACAACAGTAAATAAATGTAAATTTTAAAATGGTTTTAGCTATCAATGAGTTGCTCTTCCTAGAATAAACTTTGCCTACCCCTCCAAAAAACCAAAACATTAAAAAAATAAAATAAAATAAAATCACAATAAAATTTATCTTGCCAGTAGAACTAAAAATAGTAATAGCTTCAAAAATATTAGAACATTATATAGACTGTTAGCTTTTATTAGCAGCTAAATTTTAAAATATTAACACTGTGCTATAGAAACAGTACAGCAAAACAGGATATAATTAAAACAGAATGAACTGTTACAATTTAAAAAAAAAAAATCCCATGAGCTAAATGCTAGCACATAGACTTTGAGATTCCTGCTTCCAAATGTATAGGAATAACTGATATCAGCTTATGCTCCTGCAAAGCAAAAAACTGGTTAAGTAAATATGAAACAACTATTTTCAGCCACTGGATAAGAGCCAACACAGGACTGTGCCCTCAAAAGGGAAACAAAGTAAATCCCAAGAAAATCTCCCCCATCCCCCCCCTTTTTTTTTTAAACCTAGAGGCTTTTTTCAGACTATAGAATAGGGAGGAGGAACACAAACAGAACATGGCAATCTTACTGACCTAAGTACGTAGCTAAGTTAGAAATTGCTTGAATAGCTGAAATTTATGGAGCAGGGTATCAGAAAGAATTGTACAGAGATGAAGTTCCAGAAATTTGCATAGGAATCTATGGTCAAATAGTAAACTGATCAGGTACACTGTAGTAAATTGATCAGGTACACTATAGAATTCTACTCAAGTTGGCAAAGAACAACTACCCAAGTAGCATGAGCTGAACAATTACTGATGTTCATACATGGCTGAGAGGTATCTCAGTTCCAAAAATCCACTTAAGAGACTTCATTAAACACTCCAGGATTCATCAGAGACCCAGAAAGGCCATACCTTAGGTGTAACGATAATCTAGACCCACTTTTATTAAAGCTTAAAAATGAACAAGTTGATGCACAAGCAAATTAACCATCCGCAGAAACAAAACTCTTACAAAAGACAAGATCCAGACACTCAATATCCTAGTGTCCATGATATCCAACAGTATGAAAAAAACAAAAAGTATTAGAAATGGAAGAAACAGGAAATTGTGACCCATGACCTATAGAAAAAAATCAATCAACAAAAACAGATTCAGAGTAATGATAGAAGTAGCAGACAGACTTGAAATATTATTACTATGTGGCACAAGAGAAGAGGGGGTCTGCGGGCAGGATGGCGGCTACTATGGCCAGTGTGGGCCGGTTAGAGGAAGAGGCGTTGCGACGGAAGGTAGGGCTGAAGGCCCTAAGGGAGAAAACTGGGCGCAAGGACAAGGAAGATGGGGAGCCAAAGACCAAGCAGCTCAGAGAAGGGGAGGTGGAAGGCAAGAAGCACAGGGAACTCAGGCTGCAGAACTATGTCCCAGAGGATGAGAACCTGAAGAGGAGGAGGGTGCCCCAGGCCCAACCAGTCGCGGTGGAAGAGAAGGTGAAGGAGCAGCTGGAGGCCGCCAAGCCAGAGCCCAACACTGAGGAAGTGGACCTGGCCAACCTTGCACCACAGAAGCCTGACTGGGACCTTAAGAGAGACGTAGCCAAGAAGCTGGAGGAGCTAGAAAAGCAGGCTCAAGGGGGCCATTGCGGAGCTGATCCGTGAGAGGCTGGAAGGCCAGGACAGCCTGGCATCTGCAGTGGACACCACCACTGAACAAGAGGCCTGTGACTCCAAATAAGGCACGCCCTGTCCCCTCACCTGTCTATCAGGCCTGTCCTGTAGACAGATAGTCTTGGGCAAGGGTTGAGGCTGGGCTTGCCATCACCTCCAGTTTGGCTTCAGAACAATGATTCCCTGCCCCATCAGTCTGAACCCTGCCCCGATGCAGTGAGGTCAGCTCCTTGTCTCCTGAGTGGTCCCCACCATGCTGAGTGGGGGCAGGGCCAGCAGTAACTCTGTCAGCTTGCTGTATTTGTACGTATGTATGTATTTTGAACTTTTTTTTAATATCTGGAAAAAGGAACAAGCAGATTTGTGTGTGGTAGAAACCTACCAAATATTTCCTAGGTCCTTGGGGTACTCTGGGTTTGGGATATAGAGGTGATGTTTTGCTTGTTTGTTTGTTTAATTCTTTTTTTTTAAACTTCTTTTGTTGAATTGTAGTCATTTTACAGTGTTGTGTCAGATTCCAGTGTAGAGCACGGTTTTTCAGTTGTACATGAACATATATATAAAAAAAATTATTACTATGTAATATTAAAGGACTGAAAGGAAAACATGGACACAATCAGAAAACAAACAAAATCTTAATAGAGAAATGGAAACTATTAAAAAATGGAAATTATAGAATAGAAAAATATAGTACCAAACAAAAGTGAAAAGTTAACAACATGGGCTTAAAATATTAAACACTGCAGTGAATTTGAAACTGTGCAGTGAACATAAAACCACTGCAGAGAACTTAACATGGCTGCAGTGAACTTGAAAACATATAACAGTAACAATTCAAAATGGAAGATGAAAGAGTAAAATGACAGAGAAAGGGAGAAAATGAACACAGAAATTCAACCATCTGTGGAACAATATCAAATGGTCTAATGGCCTAACACATACATGTACCAGGAGTATCAGAGAAGAGGACAGAAATACAAAAGTGGGGAAGATATTAAAAACTGCAAATTTGATGAAAACTCTAAACCCACAAATTCAAGAATCTCAACAAACTGCAGGCAGGATAAACTAAAAAAAAAGAAGAAAACAACAAAATAAAAAGCAAACAAAAAAAGAGGGACATCACAATCCAATTGCTAAAAAGTAAGGATAAGAGAGAAACTGTAAAAGTAGTCAGAATAATGCCTATATTCTAAAAGGTCTCCAATTATCACCTCTGCTTCCACCTTAAGAAATCAGAAAAACAAGAGCAAATTAAACTCAAAGTAAGCAGAAGAAAGAAAAGAAGAAAAAAAAAGCAGAATCAATGAAATAGAAAAAAGAAAAGTAGAAGCAATCAGCGAAACCAAGAGCTGGTTCTTTGAGAAGATCAATAAAATTGATAAGCCTCTAGCCAAACATGGGCATAATCACAAAAGTACAGCACAGTGAAATAATTAGAACCCCCGCTTTCTAGACAGGGGATGAGAAGAGGAGCTTCTGTGAAACAAAATAAAGGGAAGATCACAGAGAAGGTGGAACTGGGGAAAGTAACCCCACAAAGTTGTTTATGAACTCTGAAGTTCATCAACATGTGTGGTTCGGATCCTATTCGCAACATGCAAGACTAAGAACTAAACTCAAAGATACATCGTCCAGGCCCTAGACCAGCTGCTGGATGGCACATAAGCAGGATAGATCCAAACAATACTAAAAACATTTTAAAAACTGAACTGATATTAGAACTACAGACCACAGAAAGAGTTGAGACTTGCAGCCTGAACCTAGCCTGATTTGCTAAAACAAAATTAACCTTCTCCAGAGGATTTGAAACAAGACTCAGAGTCTGATAAACTGTAATTCAAAAACATCTAGGATAAAATCCAAAATTATGCGGCATGTGAAGAAACAGGAAAATCTTAACTTGCATGGGAAAAGACAAGAGATATCAATGTAGAGATGAGAAAGATATTTAAGACTTTAACTATTGTAAAAATGCTGGAGGAAGCAACTAGTGAACTCTTTGTAACTTTTTTTTCCTTGGGGGGGGCAGTGTTTAGAACTCACTGTAAGGGCTCAATACCAGGATGAAGATAACAGGAAAGAACCAGCATACTGGAAAATAGATCAATAAAATATATCCAACCTGAACAACAGAGAGAAGAAATTTTTCAAAAATGAACAGAGCCTTAGGCAACTGTGCCAGAAGAATCCAAGAAGGGAACCCTCTAGGTGGCCCAGTACCATCCATCAGCACGTTGGCTGAGCTCAGGCACTATGATACCAAGAGATCATAGCATCTGAAACCACAATGTTAAGGCCTTTTTGCCATAATATGGAAAATCATTCCACTGATTCTCCTAGAAAAATTATCTCTAATCTCACTAATAAGAACACGGAGATTAAGAAATCTCTAAAACAGCTGGCTACTTATATAAATAGAACAGGGGGAGGGTATAGTTCAAGTGGTAGAGTGCATACTTACCATGCACGAGGTTCTGGGGTCAATTCCTAGTACCTCTCTAAAAATAAATAAATAAACCTAATTACCTCCTTCCCCCCATTAAAATAAAAATTTTTAAATAAATAAATTATATAAATTGGACAAGCTGTGAAAAGTCTAGAAAAGCCCAGATCTACTGCAGAAAGTTCATCATCCTTTTCCAAATCCTTGTTACAGAAAAAAAATAGTTCCCTAGAAGTGGGAACTGTGACATGGCAAATAAACTCGGCTATTTACATAAATAAAAGATAGTAACAAAAAATTTAAGTAAAATATATAATATGTAGATTTGGCATTAAGATTACATACTTATCTTTAATATTAAATATACCTTTCCATTGTTTTCCTTCAGCTAATGCAAAAAACATTTCATTCTTCAAAACTGATTAAAAAGAATGCAGCCTCAAATCAAACCAAACTTAGCTTTAAATCAGCCATGTTGAAATGATGCCTAGGATTTGACAAAATAATCCAGGGTGCTGGGATCACAGATAGAAAAAGAATGAACCGAAAGTTGGTTAACTGTCAAACCTAGGAGCAGGTTCATTATATTAATCTCTTGTTTTCTTATGTTTGAAATTTTCCATGATTAAAAAGTTAAAAAGAACATGAGTCTTAGATATGATAGAATCAACTGAGGAAACATTTATTAACTTACAAGGAGCCTGGCCAGCACTTAGTAGTGTCAGTGAATTGGAACTACGTTAGAAGTTTTATTTCTGTAAAGTAGAAAAGTATGCAGAAAGGGCACCTACAGTCTTTAGAGTCAAAGTGTCTAGCGCTGTGGCTATTTAACATTTCAATTAGCTAATATTCAATAAAATTTAAAATTCTTCAGTAAAGCTTCTCAGTCACACTACCCACATCTCAAGTGTTCAACAGCCACATGTGACTAATGGCTGACACACTGGAAATCCAGATATAGAACATTTCCATCATCACAAAAAATTCTATTGGACAACAATGGTCAAGAGCCTGGAGTACAAATCTTAGCAAGCACCTAATAAACAGCTTTGTATCACTGGCTTAATTAAACTTATTACAGACAACTGTGTCACCTGCAAAATGTGGACATTAACAACCTTGCAGGGTTAAGGTGAGAATTAAATATAAACATATATAAAGAACCTGAGTAAGCACTCAAGAAAAATATTTAAAGAAAGCACTGTGATACCACTTACATCTTACAATATTTAGACCCAGCACAGCTTGACTGATTATAGAGATATCTGAAAGGAGAAACTTAAAGTGAATTAAAATATACAGTCAAGAAGAACTAGGGATCTAGTCTGAGATGATGTAAATGTTCTACATCTTGAAAGGGGCATAAGCTGCACTGGTATGTGCATTTGTCAAAACTAAAAGAACAGTACCCTCAAACAACTAATAGAACAGTACACTCAAAACCTATGATTTTACTGTACATAAATTATACTTTAATTTTTTAAATGTGTTTTGAAAAAAAAATAATCTCTCAAAAACTACCTTTAACCTACCTTCCCTTTAATTCTTTTAGCTGGAGCTTCCTTTTGCAAACAGTATGTTATCCTTTTCATATACAATTTCTGGCAAACTATTATAACCATGAAAACAAATCTTAAGGATGATTTTTCTCCATCTGGTTCTATACTGTTTAAAAAAATAAGTTTCCCTCACTTCTATAATAAAAAGACAAAATAATATCCTCTGAGATAAGACTTAACAAACCAAGGCTATTTTATGGAATTTCTTAGTTGGAAGAGATCTTAAAAGTCACCTGATGCAGTGGTCACACAGCTCTTGCCTGCTGCCAGCTCACACTATTGAAATGTTTTTAGTTATACTGAGCCAAACTCTATCTCCCTCTAACTTCTGTTTATTGATTCTAGCACTGTAAGAGTTCAGTTTTCTCTTATGCAAGCTAAACATCTTTGTTCTTTTAGCTGTTTCTTATACGAAAGTCCTTTGACATTCTGTGCCACCTTCTGAGGTCAATGGAATATTGCTTCCATACTTGTGTATTTTACAAAACTAGTAAAACTGTAAAAAATTAAATTAGATAATTTTAATGGGGTTGCTAGGTTTTTATTTTTCTGAATAAAACATTTTTTAAAGTCTGTCAGTATTTCACAAAACAAAAGGCATTTCAAAGTTTTAAAGTAACAAGTACATAGTCTCAGAATAAAACAGACAAGGTTTGTGGGAATTTTACACCAATATTTTTGTGGCGTGTCAGCATTAGGGAGTCATTGGTCTGTATCTCTCCAAGTTTTGGGCTCAGAAGTTAAAATTACAGATAAGGTATTACCAGCAGCAGAACTGAATGTGACAATCACCATCTGCTTTCTGGATACTATAACTGTTAGTGCATTGTAAAACATACCAAGTTTATCTTACCTTTCTTTTACTTTCCCCCAGTATTAAACTTTGTCACTTAAGAAGAGAAAGTAGAAGGAAAACTTAGGATTCCTGCTTAATATGAGAGAACTCTGCTATAAACTCTGATTGCTTAGGGATAGGACAAAATTCAATAAAACTCAAGGTACATGCATACGATTGAGAGTCACTTATATAACAAGACCTCATAATTATTTCAAAGATAAATAATCCCAAAGAGTTTAAAGAAAACAATGGAGTGGTCATGCAACATAGAAATAGAAGTATAATCAATTATTCAATTACATAAAACCTAAATTGCGAATTATTTTAAAGCAACCACTATTATTTTCAAGCGTAGCACACAAAAACAGAAATGAATTCTTTACAGGATAGTGGCTGCCCCCTAATTTCTAAACACTACACAAACCCTCATAAAAACCAACAGAGCAAATAAAATCACTCATAACATTGTAAGATGAGAATGAGTCAACTAAAAACTCCAACTTACATGTATTACATAAACATCCAAGACCAGAAGCTCCAAGTTCCAATAGGAACTGTTCAAAAGAACAATACAGCAGGGTCCTAGTGGTGAGTGAATGTAATATTAACTAGCATTCACCCAAGTTCACCCAAGCAAGAGGTCGACAGGAAGTACTCTGAGACATGATGGATGAGAGTAATGGCTACTGGAGAGTCAAAATGCAGAGGCTTAGGAAGTCTGTAAGACCAAAGGTGGCAGTTTTAGCAAGGCACAGCTTTGGCGGAAGAGACATTTTAGAAGAGTTTCTTGAAGGCTTGATGGAAGGGGTGGCACTGAAGATAAAGGCCCTCTTAAAACTATACAGAACATTGGGGTGACGGGACTTATTTTAAAAAGTTCATTTCACTGTAGCAACAAATACGGTGTTCCTGAACTAAAAGACTGAAGAAACCACCCAAACCTCACCCAAAAATAAAATTGTCTGTATTGCTGATGCAGTGAAATCCATCACAAATAACCTGAACAGAAAAAAGAGCCCAGTATCTATACCAAGTTACTTATACAAAATTGTTTAAAGTGACAATCTTTTCAGCAGATGAAAACACACCAAAACTCATAGTGATAAAAAAGAGGAAAGATATCAACACAATACTCCACCACAAATTAGAAATAATTAAGTAACAAATGCAGATATAAAAGAACATCTCAAATCAAACATGCAAAATTTAGAATAGTATAGACAAACAATAGGAAGTTGTAAAATAGGAACAAACTGAAGTTTAGAAACAAACCAACAAAAGCACACAAAATCATCTCAGAAACGAAGACTAAATTATAAGATATATGACCTAAAGAGAGAAAATAAGACTTCTCAACCAAACAAATAAAAAGAACCAAAGGAAATGTAATAGAAAAGAATCAAAGGAAATGTAATATAAAAGAGAGGCAAAGATCCAACAGGCGAAGATGACTGAAGAATGAAACAACAGAACTAATATTCAAAACCATAATTTTTGAATCAAAAGAAAACATCAGTTTACATTCTTAAACCACATACCAGGGAAAACTTATCCAAAACAGTTGACACAGAGACATATTCAATTTTACAGAGAAAGAAAAACTCAAACCTTCGAAAAGAAAGACTAAGTCATCTACAAAGAAAGAAACTCAGGATGGTATCAGTAACATATAAGCAAGACAATAGAAGCAGTTATTTTCAAGAAACTTAAGATGTGAGTCAAGGATTTTATACCTAGCCAAGATGTCCTTCAAACATCAAGACTGTAGAAAAACACTTTTAACATGGAAAACTTTAATAAGAGATTTCCACAAGCACTGCCGAGGAATCTCCACTATACAGTAAGCTTCATCCAACTGAGAGCTGATTAGGAAAACTTAAGCAAAAGGTCTGCTGGTTAATATTAACTATATTTAATTGTAGAAGTAAATCTAAAACAAAGGCATTGATGAGGAAGAATAGTACATAAAATGGCACACTCTCACTAAGTAAAAATAACTGTAAAAAGTCAGAGGAAAAGAGAAAAAAAATAAAGTAGAATAAGCTCATTTACTGTTTCACACATAAGAAAATGGATTTAATTTAAAACTGACAAATCAAATAGCATAAAATTCAGTCACAGCATAAACTTCCCTCCCCCCTACACCCTAAGCAAGAAAAAGAGAACTAATGGAATTTTTAACGGTACAAAATTAAACAACTAAAACAAAAATATAAACCTTTCTAAATACAAAAACATATTTAAAAAAACAAAATAGAAATATTAAAGCGTATAAAACACATGATATGGATAACATAAAACCAAGATGAGATCAAGCCAATGAAAAGGCTAATGATCTTTACAGATTATACCTATACTATCTGTGTACTAATACATATGCTTTACCGTTTACCAGTAATTTTCATACATATCTCACTACCTGACCAGCAAGGAAGGTCAGAAAATTATTGTTTTTCTCTTTTTATTCAGATTTAGAAACTAAGTCTCAAAAAGTGTAAAGGATAAAGTAAAGCAGAGCCAAGATTAAAATCTATAATCTTTCTTTTTCTTTCCACACCAGGCTTCCCCTATTGAGAATCAAAAATCATTTCAAATGCAAACTGAAGAAACGTGTAATATTTTATTTCCTGTTTTAAAAATGTTATTTAGCCACCCCACAAAAACCTTAAGGATGAATTAGTCTGAAACTTTTGATACTCTGGGTACAAAGCTTCTTCTAACAATGAAAAATGCTGAAAAAAAATTTAAGTCTCCCCAGGGGTAGTTGCAACCAAGTTGGCAAAGAATGTGACACTCTCAGGTACTAGATGCAAGAAGTTTTGGCTTAGTAAATAGACACACTTCAGAGTGAAGGAAGAGCTACCCAGATCCAGGGACTGTGATCTCCGTATCAGTTAGATACATGATGGGTATTTAGAGAACATTTCAAGCATACTAAATTTCAAATTTCTTGTTTGCTCCTGTGGGATTTTGTCCACCAAATACAGGGTGAACACAAAAATTTGCACCCAGCTGAAACGAGTTGCACAGGCATGCACAGCACAGACACACACCACAAACACCTCAGCTCCCTCAGTTCACCTGTGGGTTATAAGCCACACTCATCCACCTTTACTGTTACAACTTTCAGATTTAAGATAACTTTCCTTCCATCACTTCACAACAATTCACCAGCTGCAATCCTCCTGAGACCCATTTCCACAAGCAAACTTCAGGTCTTTTCCAAGGTAAAATGCAGTATTTATGTATTTGTTAGCCATTTACATATGTAAAACCGTGCTATCATTTTTATCAGATTCTTATCTTTGTTTTTGATTTGTCCCTAATGAAGTTTTTGAGGGTTGTGCCTGACCCATTTTTCCCACAAGCTCTGTGGTTTTTATCATGGGATACTGCATAGTACAGTGGCTTTTAGGAACCCATTTATCCTGATACAGCACAAGTAACTGTATATAAATCAATGAGAAACATACTTTTGACAATGTAATCATAAGTACTGGCTACACTTACTACAATTTCAAAGGAGTAATTCAAAGTTTGTATCAGCTAATGTGCCTAGCATAAAATCTGGCTCAAAACAGATGATCAATAAATGCCAGTTTATTTCATTTTCCCCTTCTTAAAGATTCTGACTCAGTTCCTGAGCACTGATAACCAAAGGAGATCTTCTAATAGTCAATGAAATCTCTCTGAAAACTAGGGTACCATATTAAGTGGAAGCCATTAACATACAAGGAAATTGTTTTTATTAAATCAGAACCACCATCATGTGTGGAAGTATACAACCAACCCTAAGGGTTTTTTCCTAGATCTATATTTTTAAAAGAAAACTTTCATTTCTCCTTTTATGCATAATCAGATAAACGAAGTCTTACAGATCACACACAGGAATGTTTAAATAATCTTATCTATAATAAAAACAAATGCAATCTTTAAGATTAAAATTATCACTGGCTTCAAATGAAATTATACTTTCTTCAGTAGGTTTTAGTAGAAATTTCAAATTTTCTCAACTGAAAATGTGCTCCTATTACACTTACCAAAGAAAATCTCAGTGGAATAGAGCATATCAGGTAACAAAAACATTAATCTCTCCATCATTTATTTCTATACTGCAATTTATATTTCACTTTTAAATAGCCAAAAGATTGCTTTTGTTAAATTAAAATTTTATGTAATTATTTTAACTCTAAATTAAGCAGTGCACAATACAATTCATATCTTACCTAAAGGGGAAAACCTTATGCAACAAGTTAAACTAGTTTTTTTTTTAAGTTACAACTTCAATACAAGTTTGTACAGCATGTATCATAAAACAGCTTGGATGTGAATGTACAGCTGACATTCCAGGGAAATTCCCAAAAGCCAATACAGTCACAGTATAAAATTTTCTCCCCTTTATACCTTAATATATATACTGAGAACCATCAACCTTTTAAACCTCTTTACTTGCTGCTCTTATCACTGGCAACTGACATTCTTTCTAAAACCATTTTTCACTAAGAATCTTAAGTTCTTCTCTCTTCAATAGGGCTATTGCCTATATTGTTTGTTTTCTGAGAGGGAGGTAATGACGTTTCTTCATTGAGTTCTGCTTGGAGGAGGTACAAGGGATTGAACCCGGGACCTCTTGGATGCTGAGCATGCACTCTACCACTTGAGCTATACCCTTCCCTGGCTATTGCCTATGAACAGAGAGCAAAGTTGTACTAGATATGAATGCTAATGGTTGGCTAGGCTTACTGATTAGTTAAGTGGCTTGCTCGGCCACACCAGCTCTCCAGCATACCTTTCTCAAATTCCAAGAATTCAATTTGATTTTTAAATTTTCTGAAAAACACTCACAAAGCAACTCTAAATTACAAAAGTTTTCCCTTCTAACATTTTATATTCTGTCTCATAATATCATATACAGTCATCCTCATCGCTGACTCTGTCAGAATCAGCTTTAGAGCTTTATGAAACTACAGATGACTGAGCCTTACTATCTGATTCAACAGGCTCCTCATGACAAACATCCTTATTTAATCCAGATGCCATTTTTCCTCCAATGCCGAAACCACCAAAACAGAAACAATAAAAATCTACTCTTATTATGCTTTTGTGCTGGGAGAAAGGCCATGTAAACAAACCTAATACTATGATTCATTCATAAATGAAACTTCCAAGGTCTTATCGGGTAATACAGGTTTTGCCTGATACCCTACAATTACCTCATATAATGATGTATTCTACAAAGCCAAGGCCCAGCTTAACTCCCTTCTCCAAGAATCTTTATGCAAGCACAAAATCCAAAGATCTCTCTCTCTCTTACCATGTAGTCACTGTCTTAACACTCATTTAATACAAAAATATTTATTCAATACCTATTATGGTCATTATTCTAACTAATGGGGGAACAGCAATTAACAAAGTCCCTATCCCATAAAACCTACATTTTAATTGTGGAAAACATGATAAATTACTTATACATATGTCAGATGATAATGTGATAGGAAAAAAAATTAAGCAAGGAAGAAAATAAGAAGGTTGAATTGAAGAGGACTTCTAGCCTCTATATAACATTTATGCAGAATTGTGAAAGAAACAAGAGAAGAAATGAGATATAAAGGTATTGGAGAGAGGGATTCTGAACAGTCCTTTGCATATGATCCCTTCTATGCCCTAGCTCTTTATGTCCAAAAACACTTTATGAACAAAGAAAATATATTTCAATCAATGCTGAGAAATGCATTATTAGAAGTAGAAACATCAAAGAAAATAAGAATATGTACTAAGCAAAGAGATTACTATAGTTAAAGTCGGTTGACGAGTAGCTTTCCAGTCCTTCAATCATATAGAATACCATGTCTGCCTCTGTGGAAACTGCTTTTAACCAGTCTTCAAATTAATAGTTGGGATGGCAACTCTATTATCATCAAATAACTTAATTTGTGTAATCCCCAATAAAAGCCAGAGACTGCAAGGCTTTGAAATGCTCGCAGAATCAAATGTTAAATTCAGTTCCCTATTACGCTTCTGTCTGCTTTTCTGCACATACAGTGTTGTCTACTTTTGAAAACTAAACTGTATTCTTTTTTTTAACCAGAGTACTCTATTCTCCAAATAATCTACATAAACAAGAATTTTAACCTACTCTTAACCCAAAAGTATCACTTAAACATTTCAGTCTCTAACACAACAAAGCATTTAAAAATGTATATGCTTTCTGAATTTACATAAAAAACATATACTTATTTGTTCATTCATACTACACCCATTCCAGAAAGGATTTAGGGCAGGAATTGAAAAGAAAACAGTGAACTTGCCACATTATCAAATAGTTTTTGCTTCCCATAAGATTTTTTATAGACTTAAAAAAAGTATTTTGTGAATTTTATAAGAATATAGTATATTTACATTACAGCAACATTGCATTTCATTTTCTAATACACTTTAAAACAAATTTATTGTAGTTCAAACATTTGATTATCAGTTGTATTCAGAAGAAAGGGGACTTAACAGCAGGTAAAACTTTGTTTCCATTTATTTTTTCTTTGTTATATTTTAAACACATGCACTACAGGCAAAATCAATTTCAAGGTTACTGTCCACACTCAGTTGCAAAACTATTATTGTTATACAAAGTTTAAGTCAGCTGATCTTCCATGTGCATATGGAAATCTACTTATTAACATCCTAATGTCAATTTCATCCGCAACTAAATCCAACCTAAGTATCATTAACTGTACAGACAGTACTTTTTTCCAAAAGCAATAAATAACAAAATAATTTACCTACATCTGTGAGTACCTACAATATACACAGCCATCTAACAATTACTACCACTCCTTTTACCTAACAAAAAACTAGGCAAATGTGGTGTTAAGTGCTCTGAAAAAACAAGTTTTGATTCCTGACTCTTACACTAGCTGTTAACCTTAATCTCAATCTGCTTCTTTAATAAAAATATCCCCATCTTGAGAAGTTTTGAGACTAAAGAATTCTAGTAAGTGCACTGTCCAAAATGGTAACCATTCACCACATGTGGCTATTTGAATTTAAATTTAAATTAATTAAAATGAAAAATCCAGTTCCTAATCACACAAGCCATATTTCAAGTGTACAACAGCCACATGTGGCTAATGGCTATCATAATGGACAAAGCACATACAGAACATTCCCATCATTGCAGAAAGTTCTACTGTGCTGTACAAATGCTAAGTTTTCAGTAAATCACAAATATTACCACCATGCTATGTTAACTTCTCTCACCACTTTTCTGAGAAAGGAAAAATTCTATTCTAACTTTTAACTAACAACATAAATCATTCAGGCAAAAGTCTAAAAATAGATTAACGATGTACAATGTTTAAGTACTCCTAACTTAGACTTTTTTTCTTATAGCTCACATTAACATCTGAAGAGAAGAGAGAATAAAACAACAGCAGCAACAGTCACCAAACTAGCAACTTGATTTTGAGGCATTAGGGTACGTCCAACTTGTCCAAGTGGGCTAAAATCCAGAAAGGTGTGGATTTCATTCTACCCTAGCAACCTCATTGCTCCTACCCTTAACTTATATCCTAAGAAAGCAGTGTAAAGATCTGGTAACGCCCCTTTAATTACTTAGAGAAACAAACAGCATCATGAGTAGGCAAAGCCACAATTTTCTAATGATTTAGTTTACCAAATTATTAAAATACTATGTAATTACAGCAACAAAAAGGCTTCTGACAAACACAAACAACTCTTCTTTAAACTAAACTCCTACATAATATCACATTAAATTCATCACCTGCCCTTTCTATAACAAATCATAGACAAGACACATTTTACAGACTTTTTGACCAACTTATGGCACTGCTTTAGCCAGAAAACAGTAGGGTAACATAGGAAAAAAGATGGGCCACATATGCAACAAAACTAACTTTAGGTATCAACTAGACTAGAACAAGCCAGGCAAATACACTACAGAAACTGAAACTTCTTGCAAAGTGACGTGTAAACCAGGTTTCCTTCGAAAAACTAAGGCAAAAACATACTCCATTATTTTGAAATTGAGGTTTTTCAGATTGAAAAAAAAAATACAAACTAACTTCATTCCTACCCAAGTTTCCTACAAACAAATATAGTACAACTAACAAAAACTGAATGCTCCTGGAATGATTTAAGTTACCAACCTAGCAACACTTGATTACAAAGGGGGAGGGTAGGGAGGAGCTTAAAATCAAAAACGCTAACTACTACAAATACTGAGGAAGCAGAAGCAATTTTGAAAAAGCAAATACTAACCATAATTTTGGTTAGTAACATTTTCTTCAACCTAAATGTAAAAGAATAAGGACATTATATTCCCTTTTGTTTAGTGGTATTTCACATTTCTCCCGCATACACCTTATGATAAGAAATCCTTTAGCACTTTGATTTTAGCAATGAACTTAAAGGTTTCTCCGCATTATCACCACCAAAAACAAAAAAAGTTTAAGATGTTTAATCAAAAACTGCTTTTCTGTGAATGGTTAAACAATGGTGCATCCATATCACCAAATTCCATTCAGCAATTAAAAAGGACAAACTATTGATTTCTCCAACATCTTGGGTGAATCTCAAGGTTGCAAAAAAAAAAGCTAATCCTAAAAAGTTATATAGTGTATGATTCTTTTCAGTAAACATTCTTAAAATAACCAAATTATAAAAATAGAGAACAGATTAGTAGTGGTTGCCAGAGTGCGGAGGTGGAGGAGATGGGAGGGATGGGGGGGGTTCTAAAAGGGCAACAGAGAGATCCTTGTGCTCATGGAACTGTTCTGTATATTGACTGTAGTGATGGTTATGTAATCTACACATGTGATAACATCGCAAATGACTACATATACACACAAATTGGTACAAGTAAAACAGAAAAATCTTAATAAGATTAGCAGACTGTATCAATGTTATGATATTGATAATGCTTTGCAAAGCATTAGCAAGGGAAAACTGGGTAAAGGGTACAAGGCAATCTCTATTATTTCTTAATGTGTGACCCTACAGTTACCCCAAAATTAAAAGTTTAATTTTTTAAAAAGTGCTGCCCTAATAACTGAAAAAACTTGAGTATGAACTGGATATTAGACAATATTAGGGAATGGTTGATAGTATTATGGTTATACAAGACAATATCCTTATTCTTAGAAGATGCTTCCTGAAGCATTTAGGGATAAAGTATTAGGCCTGCAACTTATTTTTAACTCTTGTACATAAGTATGAGGAGAGAGAGAAAGCAAATCTGGCAAATTGTTAAATATTAAATTTAGGTAAAGGGTTTATGAGGGCTCCTTGTACTCTTGTCTCAACTTTTTAATTTGAATTTTTTCAAAATAAAGAATTGGAGAGGAAGGTTAAACACAAACTGCTACCCTAAAATGATGTTATAGTCGAAACCACACACCAATTAGTCTTTTTAAATGTTGAAAAATAAATAAACTGTTCTGGCAAAACTTTGCTATAGTCCCACCCACACGCCAATTAGTCTTAAAACCAAAAAAAAAAAAAGCATTAAGAATTTCAAGGTAACTAAGAGTGATTACATAGTACTGGATGTGACTTTCATGTTTTTCCACACGAATTGACTAAATCTGTAGGCATATGGATGTTTTTGTAAAATCAAATTTAGTTCAACATGGATTAGTGTCTTGTGTCTAGAAAACCTGGATCCCCAGAATTGTTATACTTTTTAAACAAATGAAATAAATATAAATTACAAGAGGAAAAAACTAACACTTTGACAGACTCTGTAAATTTTACGTCTTAAGTTTGGCAAATTCTTTCTCGAAGAACTGTTTGCATGAAAGCGGCAACCCACACACTAAATGCCAAACAAAAAATGTGCTACAATTTATTAATTATAGTAGCCAAGCTACAAAGTGTTTATTACAATGTAAACAGTCCCTCCAAACATCATCGCATTTATGGTATTAAAAAATACGGGCTGCACACATTTGACATGCAGAGAATTATCGAGCTTGAGTTAGCGTCAAAAACATCCATTTCAAAAGTCCCTATATTCTCTTTTCTCTGCTGCTAATTTTTTGCATCAGTGTTAATGCACTTCAGGCTGTAAGAAAATCCGTGTCTAGAACTTCTCAACTAAAAGCTCTTAACTTTTCACTTCCTACTGGACCGCCCCCTCGCAATGGGCCCCACCCCCCGAGGAGGGTGATGGGGTGGGGCTGTTTCCCGCTCGGAAACTAAGAAATAAATGTCTTTTCCCCACTCCAGAAAGGAGGGAAAAAGAGGCCGAGAAGCTGCAGAGTCAAACATGCTAATGACTACAAGGGAGGTAGTGGCTTAGAAAGCTTCCTTTCCTCTTCCAACTTTTTTCTTCCTTCCCTTCTACCAGGTCATTCAGTGACCCCGAGTCGGGCGGGGACAGGTGAATCCCAAGAGGAGAGGAAGAGGGAGGGACGGACGATGGAGGGAGAGACGCGCTTGGGCAATGAATGAGCTGTGCCGCATCCGCACCACCTGTTCCTTCCATGGGTGCCACCCCGGCCTGCCGGCAGGGTTCCCGGACCGACCGAGCCGCGACTCCTGCCCGTGCTGTCCGCTTCGCTGCTAAACGACAGGCCTCTCCTCCCTTCGCTCGGGACGAATGAAAACCGGCAGTCTAGAAGCGAGGAGAACGGGGCCTACTCCGGAACCACGGCCTCCGAAGCGTGGGGACTCGAGGAGGAAGCCTGTGGTCCCTGGAGCGCGGGCCGAAGTGAGAACCACAAGGAGGGGACGAGGGAGGGCATTCGGCCTGACTAGGAGTACGAAGGCGGGGTCCCAGGCGAGAGTGGCCCGGTGCCCGGTGGGCCGAGGTTAGGGGTGACAGGCCCGTGTGCCGGCTAAATCCTCCTCGCTGCTTACCCGGAGCCTCACACTTACCAAGATCCGCTTGAAGAGCGCGTTCTCCTTGGGCGGGAGGCTCACGGCCGGCATCGTTCCGGCTCCTCCCGCTGCTCCCGCCACCGCCCGGCTCGGTCAGTCCGTTTGTCCGACCGCCGCCGCCGCCGTCGTTCCCCGGCTGCTTCAGCCTTGAGTGCCCCGATACACCGCCGCCACCAGGCTTCGGGTGTCACCGCGTCACCCAACCCCGACACCCCCTTCCCCTCGTTGTCTTTTTTCTTTTCTCACTTAACGCTGCCGCCGCCTCCCCCCCCCCCCACGGGTCTCCGTCGGCGGTTCACGTGGTAACTGAACAGACCGACAGAGGCAGCCAAAATGGCGGACGCGGAGGGCTTTCCCACCCGGGTCACACCTCCTAGCACGCAGGCGCGATGACCTCCTTTCCCCACCTCCTCTGTCCCGGAGCTTGCTGGGAAACCTGGAGGCCGGCTGGCTCGCGGAGGCGGCGAGGGTCGCGGCCGAGCCCGCCCATCTTTTGGGGGCGGTGTCTGGGAGGCGCCCGCGGAGCGAGGAGATAGTGGCCAACTGCGGTTCTGACCGCCTACGCATCAAAAATAGCCTTTCTACTCCTTGCTAGATTGGCCTTTCGTCCATTGGGTACACTCTCCCAGTCTGTATAATCATAGTTTGAGTCTGAAGTGCTTAAATGCAGGTGTCCAAAAGCGCTGTTTGTGCCTAACTAAGCAGCAGAGGCAGAGGGGAAATGAAGGCTTCACCCAAGTGGGGACTTGTAAACAGATATGGAGAGGATGGGGTTTAATGGAGTCTGAAAAGCGTGAAATAGTTAACCAATTAAATGGATCTAGCTGGGGTATCGGTGATTTAGTTTATTACTTTAAGGCCTGGAAAAGTAGTCAGCCAGATCCGAAGTGCCATGTTTGCACTGTCAGAGAATCATCTGAAGGTTAAAGAGTGTTTTTATTTTATCACTGAGTTCACACAATGCAGGGTTGAGGACTGTATGAGTCACCTTGGGGTAGTGGAGAATTCAAGGTCACTGACTCCCCGTCACTAGAAATCTTCACATCTTAGGAAGCCGAAGAGTATCTGGCAAGAATACTAGAAAACTGCTTCAGTAAGCAAGGTCAGACTGGATATTGAATAGTGCCTCTTCCAAGTCATTTCATTAGCAATCGACAGTAAAGCCATTTAAAATGTGGCATTCTATTGATGACTACAAATTTTCCCATCATATGAGCTATTTTCACCCTTGATTGTTTTTGATTCTCTCTCCAGATCCTGAATCCGATCAGTAGTAGCATTCTTTGCATCATGAATCATTAAATAATAAGTGCAGTAGCTTGGCTCTTTTAATCATATTTAAAGAGGTTTTTGGGGTGTTTCTGGTTTTTGTTTTTTGTTTTTTTTTTCACTGTTTTCAGCTTGCTCTTCTTTAATCCTCTATGGAAAGTGTGAGTTGAGTAAGATGTTTGCCAGTGTAAAAATCTGAGACTAATGTGTGGGTTTTCTAGCTGCTATCTCGAATGCTCTCTCCTTTTGCCTGGATCATAAATAAGGTTTTAACAGTCAAATCCTGGAATTTCCTCAAATTCTGTGATCTATCTTCAAAAGTTTCATTCAGAAAAGTGTATCTACCAGAAACCGTGTGTGAGTTTTGGAATATGGCTTTTTTTAAAAAATAAGATAAAATTCAGAATTCATAAAAACAGTTGTTATTTAGTGATAACCTTCCAACTTCACTGTCCCCAACAGGTCTTTCAACTCTCTAAACTACTAAAAGGTAGAAAAATGTCCAATTTAAGGTGATAATTTTAGCTTAGCTACTAACTTGGGTTTCCAAATCTCTAGCTTTATATCCAAAAGCAAAATTATATCCCTAGAGCAATATTATTTCCTATGGTTTTCTAAATTTCTCCTGTAAATAATAGTCTATTTTCACCTTGGGGGAAGAAAATTTCTAGTCTTTGAAACGAACAATAGTTTCCACCAGAAGATGAGTAAATGAATAGATGAGCCAGCAAACAATTTGGCAAATATATGTTCTTTTTGGCTGGTAACAAACAAATAGCAATTTTTATGACTCAGTGAATATACTGATTCAACATTTATTTGAGTCATATCCTAGTTAAAATGCACCTACAGATAGCAGTTGGACCACACAGTCAGTGACTTGATAACCTGAACTCAACAATAAAATATCTGGGAGGATAGATCACCACTATTTGACAAATACAAATCCCATTTAACTGATTATGCTTTGAATGACAGCTATGCAGGGAGTTAATGTATCCAAGGCCAGATGATGATAATGATGATGATGATGATGATGGTGGTGGTGGTGGTGGTGGTGGTTAGCTCATTCATCTTACCCTCCATGTATTTGCATATCACTATTGTGATAAATTAACCATAAATAAATAAATAACTTTGCAAACTTTAATTCTACAAAAGGGATATGTAGAATAAAATTCCTCCACCTTCATATATGTAAGATGTTCTCTATTGACACTTTTACATCTTTACGCATTTAAATTTTATAGAAATAAACATAAAAGAAATCTATGTATTTGCCACCACACTTACAAAATGCTAACATTTTGTGATTGCTTCTTTTTTTTTTTTTTTTTTAATGAAAACTTGCAGATAAATCCATCCCTCTCCAGATTCTGAATTTGATGTGTAGGATTCTCATGCATCACAAATCAATAAACATGTAGGAACTACTTTTACACTTTATACTGTTTTCAACTCTCACTCTTCTTTAACCCTCACTGGGAGGTGTGACTTGAGTAAGATGTTTCCCAGTGGAAAAATCTGGGAATAAAATTTGGTTTTCTAGCTGCTAATTCAAATCCTTCCCCACTTTGCTTGGGTCGTAAATTAGGTTTTAGCAGTCAAATTCAGGAGATGCTTAAATGAATGTCATGTAGCAACTTCCACCAAAATATCATAGCTATTAGCTCCTGGCTGGAATTGCTTCATCAGGATTCTTTTCAAGATGGAGTTTCATCTACAGCTGCCTACTCCAAGTGTAGGGTTCCATCAGCTCTAAAATGCTGAGAGAAATGTGCTTATACTTCATCACTTTCCCAAAATATACACTAGTAAAAGCATACAGAGGGGCAAAAGAACAAAACAGCCTTTTCCAAAAGCAGTATTGAAATTAGTAACTTTCCTACTGGCTCTGTATGCTCTGACTAAATGTAGCTTCTGTTCCAACTTGCTGGATACTAGCAAAAGCTGTGTCAGGACAAGCTTCCAAGGGATGGTGTAGAAAGGATATACAACTGACAGGTTGCTGAGTGGACAAGAAGCCAAGAAGATGAGAACCAGCAACTGACTCAGCATGTTAGTTGGGTGCTTTGCTTACTTGAGCATGCATCCAGAAGGCTCAAACTAGGTTACAAACTATAAAGTGACTTACAGTTTAGCAATGTATTTAACCATCAGTTGCATGTAAAAGTGAACCAGAAAACGTAGTACAATTATTTTACTCTTTGGTCAGTAACTTTTGGTTGAACATTTTTTTCAATAACATTGCTACAGAAAATATAGAAGGAAAAAGAGATTTGCTAATATTTATTTTACTCTTAAAATGAACCTAAATAGCATTAGGTTTAAAGGATTAAAGTATAAAAATGTATTACCTCTTTTACCTGTATCTATTTTTGCAGTCTTTAAACATCAGATTGAATTGAGAATTAAATACACAAAAAATTTCTCAAATGTGGAAGATAAAACCTGTTGGTCAGTACAATAAGTATCAAAGAGATAGGCGAAAACAAGTTGTTTGCAACTACCAGACACGTCCCAAGGTTTCCAGCGACCCTGTAGGAAAGGTTTTCCGTTACCGATATAAAACTGAGGAATAAAAAGGTTAAATAATTTGCCTAAAAATCATATAGTTAAAAAGAGGTGAGTAGGAATGGCGCTTTGAACTTGGTACTTGGAGACAGCTCTGGAGCTCATGGCCTCAGGGGACTGTCTAAGCCTGTTATGTGGGCTGATGAAGGTCACTAGGTCTGGAGTCGGAAGACCTCAATCCAAGTCGCAACATCTCCATCTATGTGATCTTGAGCCATTCGGGGCACTTTTGAAATACGAGGATTCTCTTTTCTTCATAGGGTTGTGAGGCTTTACTATGCTAGTGCGTATAAACAGACTGACTTTGGAAGCTGTAGGAGGGCTTTTCAAATACAAGGTATGTGTCAACTTTAATGAATAACTTGTCTTCTTTGAGCTTCATCTATAAACTAAGAATAATAAGCACAGCATGCCATGCGGTTGTAGTGAAGGTGAAATGAGACAATGCATGTAAATTATCTGGTGCTTTAATGCACAGTCCCTGGAATACAAAATTCAGTCAAAATGCTAGTATTCAACACGACACTTCAGTTTTCCCGCTCACGCAGGAAGATTTTGGTAAATCTCTCTGAGTGTCCCTAGGGTAGGGATCTGAAATAAACCTCTCAGAGTACAGAGATGTGGCTAAACAAATCTTTTTCCCCTCTTTTAATCATCACCTTCCTAACCCCACTTTTGCACACTGAGGGCTGGGACCAGGGGAGCTATTGTACTCGATGGTAACTGCGATTCTTGAAGTTAACACCCCCACCCAGCGCAGCCTTAGAGCCTGGAATTCCGCAACTCTGCCCGCCAGGGGGCGCTCGGCCCGGCGCCAACCCCGGGAGCGGCCGGGCTGTGGGAGGCGGAGCCCTGCCCAGCAAGATGGCGCTGTCCGCGTTGTTGCGGTCCTTCTCGAAGCTGCTGGCCCCGGTCAGGCTCCAGAACGGCTGTAAGTGTCCCTCCTTGAGCAGGCCATCCCGACCTTCCATCCTGCCGCTCCCAGGGCGAAGCCAGCCCGCGGGGGCAGGAGGCGCCTCGCGGGCCGGGCTCGTCCTGCAGTGACCTTCGGCGGCCCGCGGCCCGGAGCCTACGCCCGCCTCCACCCCTGAGTCTCGACTCCGCATCACCGGCTGTCCATCCTTCTCCCAGTGCCACCCGACCCCTCTTGGTCTCTGCGAATGGACTTTGATTCCTGCCGATGTCGGGGCGATTGCTATCCGCCCACTCCCAAGTTGCCTGAGGGTCCGCCAAAGCCACAATATGAGGCTTTGAAGGTGTCTTGGACGAAAGGGGCCACCGATCTGGCCCTGCCGGTGGCCCTGGTTGAGTTACTTGACCTCTCTGAACCTCTCTTTCCGTGGCTGTTTAAAGTGAGGAGGTCGAAGGGGGAATTAAATGCGATAATACACGTGTAAATGTCAGCTTTATTACTACAAGGCGATAAGTTACAGATTTACAGCCTCTTTCTGTCCCGTTTCAGCTCCATCGAGATCAAAGTTCTACATTCGGGAACCGCCACATGGCAAACCTAACTGGCTGAAAGTTGGACTGACCTTGGGCACCTCGGGTTTCTTGTGGATCTATGTAAGTATTTACTCCCTATGTCGATTCAACACAGTGGAGAGGACAAATATCAATGTGAGATGGAGTATTGCTGAGCAAATCTCCCATACAATAGGATATTCATTTAACTACTAATTATATATTTCTCCATGGGGAAAATCCCAAGGACTAAAACATGTTAAGATTTCAGGGGCATCAAGAAAATGTGGGGGGAAGTTATAGCTCAAGTGGTAGAGTGCATGCGCATGCACGAGGTCCTGGGTTCAGCCCCCAGTACGTCCTCTAAAAATAAACCTAATTACCCTCCCACCAAAAAAAAAAAAAAAAAAATTAAACAATAAATTACATATTAAATAAATAAAAAATTTAAAAAAAGAAAATGTGTTGAGGCTGAAAATTATCGTTGCTTTGCATTGTTTTGTCATGAATGGAAGTTTTACTACATATTAATTATCCTTTATTTCTTAAAAAGGATGGAGGCAGGCTGGCGTTTTATGAAGGCACTTTTTTCAGATGACATAGGGACAGACCATAAATGAACAGCTATATAAATTAAATCCCATTAGGCTTACAAAATGTAAGATTTTGATCAATGTTTCTGTAAATACATTGTTAATTGTATTTAGTGTGTAGCAACCTTTTTCTTTTCTTTTGGTCTTTGTTTATAGTAGGCAAAGGCTTTAATCTGTTTCAGAGTACTATGTGGTAGTACTATTATTGTTGCCTTTTACAGATGAAGAAAACATTGGGGAAATTAATTTGCTGAACCCAGTTCTCCCTGACTTCAGAGCTACACTATAGACCATTGTGAAATACTGTCTCTCTATAGTTAAATTTTTTAAAAGTTGACTCAGAGTATCTGTGCTACATTAGTATTTAATTTTTTTGTTTTGTAGCTAATAGATTTAGAGCTTCCTCCACTGCTGCCCACCTCCAACTCTTAGATCTCCTGTTTTTGATTAAAAAATTTTGTTGAATGTATTTTTTATTCTTTTGAGGGGGGAGAGATAATTCGGTTTTTATCTATTTTAATAGAGTACTGGGGATTGAACCCAGGACCTTGTGCATACTAGGCACACATTCTACCACTGAACTATACCCTCTCCCCGAATTTTTTCATTAAAGTGGTTCAGCTCTTTGACATGGGAAGGAGTAAGAGATTTACACTTACAACTTAACAACAGTAACTAATTCTTTTTTTTTTAAGTATCATTGATTTACAGAATTGTGTCAGTTTCAGGTGTACAGCAAAATGATTCAGTTATACATATATATGTATATATCCATATTCTTTTCTTTTCCGATTATTTTCCATTATAGTTTATTACAAGATAATTGAATATAGTTCCCTAACTAATCCTTTTTCAATAATGTTTGTTATAGTGAAATTTTATATGTTCTTAAAATTTTCTTAAAAAGAAGCTTGTTGCTGAGAGCTCTGACTTGATACTGGATCTTTGATTGCAACAAATGTGACCATATATCAGCCATTGTTCTAGCTGCATGTTCTTTCAGATAGTGGGTCTAAGAAAGTGGCTGTCCTCCTTGAGGTCTAATTAATATATACAGTTGGAGGATGTGGTTGGTCATTCATTCACAGTATCAGACTTCCTATGTTAGAAGTATAATACACAAAACCCAACCCCATTTAATAATCAAGTTCTACTTTACTGTATTGGTTTAGCCCCTCTGTGGTGAGGCATTCCATTCCATTAATTAGCCTCTGAATGGAGTAATTTGCAGAAGTTGAATTTGAACTTTTAAGGGTTGCCCTCTCAAATTTAGTGTGTCAGATTGTGGTGAACAAGTATGTATCATTAGCAGTTTGGGGACTTTTGTATCCCTTAGCCTTTTATTTCTAACTAGTATAGTTGTAATTCTTTCAATCTACCCTTATTCCTCTTGCAAAATGTTAAATATTAGTCAGTCTTCTCCTCTCTAAGTTGCCAGGAAGATTGCATTTCTAATTTTAACTCTTACCTACTTCTAGCTCATCAAACAACATAATGAAGATGTTTTAGAGTATAAAAGAAGAAATGGGTTGGAATAAACTTTTGAAATATTGATACAGTAAGTATGCAGTTTTATAGAATGAATAGATTATGCAAGTTAATTTGACCTTTTTTTAAATAATGTGTTTTGGTTGTTTTTTCATTAAGTGTATACTTTTTAGCACCTATACTCCTGTCTGTGACAAATTTATGAATTTTTAATGCCCTGGCTCAAGGATCTCTTAGCATAATCATTTTTAGTCATTATGCTTTGACTGTGTTCAAAGAAAGTTGTCTTTTAGAATGAAATCAAAATCATACTATTTTCCTAAATCTAACAGTGCTGTACACAGTGCCTTCATAGTTAGGACAAGATATCACTGTTTGTGTATGTATTTCTTAATAACTGTTTTGTCATATACCACACTTGATCATAAAGTCCATGAGGACAGGGCATTCAGTTGTTAAGTTTTTACTGCATGACCATTTCATTATGATTGTCACTACAAGTAACACCCCTTTGGACAATTCCTGGTAAAACCTAGCTGTGAACAAGATATCATACACTGCATGGTCTGTGACTTGAAACAGAGAGTGAGTTTATTTCATATGAATATGTGTGCCATATTTCTGAAGAACCCTTTTAAAGAAATCCTGTATTAATCTTTTTCTAAAATGAAAAACTCACTGTTACAAATCTCAACTTTCATGGATTATGCTGATTAAAGTAGGTAACTTATATCTGTTGGATAATAAAATAGTAATCACTGATGTACCTTTTTTTTCTATCATTATCACCTTGCCCATTTCACTACTACAATCAGCCAATCAAGAGATAAAAATAAAATAGGTATTTAAGAGAAAACAGATGCTTTGGCTATACCTGTAGTTCAGATAATTTTTTTTCCCCTAAAACTTAAGTAAAATGAGGGGTTGATATTCTTTGTGGACTTGTTTTCTAGACTTCATCTGATTCTCTAAGGTGAATTATTTACAGTGGTCTAATTTTAGTATTATTTCTGCTGGTTAATGCTATAGTTTTCTTTTTTCTCTCTCTCTGTTTTGTAGGTATGTTCCATATAGGGATTATAGCAGTTCCTCTGGATTCATCAATCTGTTGAGTTGTAAACATGAGAGAAAGAGTTATATGTGGATATATGTTGTCAGCATTTGTGTTTTAAATAATTAAATTTTTGAAAACTTTCTGTATTCTTCAGATTATATATATGGTGACAATGTGTAGAGTATTAATTCTAAGGTACATTATTAGAAGTATTTTAATGTGGAAGGAACCATCTGGTGATAGGGTCAGTGGTAATTAAGGATACATTGGTAAGAAAACTTATTAAGATAGATTTAAAAATCACTGCTGAAGGATTTACTCTACATCAACTTTTAATTTCTAATTGGAACACTTATTCTGTAGTGTGCAGGGTGATAGAACTATTCCTATTCTATTATTCAAAATACAAAAAAGCTCAAATACTGTTTTCTTCTAGAGGAGAAAGTAAAGATGAATCTTATTACCAGAGTTTCTTCTGACTTCATTTCCTTGAGTCTGAATGATTTTCATTTGGGTGACTGTTTTTACACCAGTTATGGCAACACAAAGTTTGTAGGCCCTTTTTGCTAATATGACTTTCATCCAATTAATAGCAAACTCCCGACTATTTTTTAAAATGAGGAGGCAGGGTTGGTGAGAGTTAATAGATACAAATTTAGAAACACTTTATTCCTCACCAAAACCCTTTCTTGTGAATCAGTTAGAACTTACATGCCACTTCAGAAACTTATAATTTGAACACTTAGTGTACCACACATTTAACAATTCATTATTTGTATCCCCATTCTGATGTTTAAGTAGAAAGTTTCATTGTTTTATAAATGGTTTTGTGTGTGTTGTGGGCTCTGGTCAATACTTTTCTGGGAGATTCATGGCCCAGATATCTTTAGAAGTCACTTCTGAACATAAATTCAGAGTTACATTATTACAGAATAAGTATTTAATCCAAATTCATTGAAAAGCTAGATATAACAGTAACTATTAACTTCTGTCAATTTGGGGTCCTAGCCAGTAGAACTGGAAAGGACCTTAGGGGTCTTATAGACCAATTTCATAATTTTACAAATGCAAACACCAGAGGTAAAGAGTCATTTGCCCAACATCACTGTGGAAAGTAGAATAATGGACCCTTAAAGATGATCATGCCCTTTCCCTGGACTCTGTGTATGTGGTAGGTTATATGGCAAAGGGAGATTAAGGTTGCAGGTAGAATTATATTTGCTAAACTGCTGAGACATGGAGATGGAGAGATTATCCTGGATTATTGGGTTGGGCCCCATGTAATCACAAGGGTCCTTAGCAGTGAAGAGGGAGGCACCAGAGGGTGTCAGAGTGATGTGATGTGAGAAAGACTCAACTGGCCATTGCTAGTTTTGAAGATGGAAGTGGGCCAAGAGCCAAGGTATGAGAAAGTCAAAGAAATTCTCCCTTGGAGCCTCCAGAAAGGAAAACACCCTGCTGACACCTTGATTTTATCCTGTTGAGACCCATGTTGGATTTAACACCTACAAAACTGCAAGATAATAAGTCTGTGTTGTTTTAAACCACTAAGTTTGTTATAGCAGCAATAGAAACTAATATTGTCACATGGTGATAGACCAAGAAGTAAGGTATCAACTCCCAATTCAAGAAACTTTACATTAAAAGAAACACTTAACAATTCACATCCCTAAAGGGAAGAGAAAACTCTAAGACACCTGAAATTCAGGAAACTGATAGCCTTAGTTGGAAATAAGATACAACTTTAATAAACAGGATCTACTGCATGTCAGGCCTTAAAAATATTAGCTACCTTGTGTGGACTTTCATCTTGATTGTGCCTGTATAACTCCGGGGGGAGCCATTCAGGAAGACCAGGGCTGTCCAAAAGAACTGCCTGCAAAGATGTAAAGGTTCTGCCTGTGCTATCCAATACAGTAGCTACTACTCCCGTGTGGCTATTGCGCATTTTGAATGTGATTAATGTGACTGAATTTTTAGTACTTCATTTTAATTAATTTAAATAGCCACGTGGGGCTAGTGGTTGTTGTATTGAACAGTACAGATGTAGATTATTCTATGAGTAACACCTAGAGTTTTGTCACATAGTGGTGCTGGTAAAAGATACTTTATAAACTAAATATTAAAACCAAACTCAAATTATGTTAAACTAAAAAAAAGTTATAGGGATGCAGAGTGACTCACAGACTCTCATAACAGGAATGCACCTGGGCCTGGAAATAATTGGGGCCTGGAAATAATTGGGGCCTGAAATTCAAACATCAAGACTTTTGGCCTTGGATCTGGTCTCTGTGTATCTATCTGCTTTATTTTCTTGGTGCACAGACCTTCTCTTCCCTAATCCACATCGTTAAAGAGAAGGCTACAGTCAGTGGTTCCGGGGTTTACATCTTAGTTTAAGAGAACAGCTGGACTGAACAGGAATCATTCTGATTGTAAATTTCCAAGAGGTACTTGGTCAAATTATGGTTTCTTTAGCAATAATATAAAAGAATTTCCATAAAAAAGAAGATGCAGACAAAATCGTATGTCAAATGCCATCAAGTTTTTTATTAGAGATAAAATCAGAACTTTTTTCAGATTTAGTATCTGTGAAATAGTCATTTAAATTATGTTCTTAAATTGCCATAGCAAAAAACAAGCTATATGAACTCAGCTTCAAGTATAAGAAGTTGTTAGGGGTTGAATTTTGACCACTCAAAAGATGTGGAAGTCCTAACCCCCAGTATCTCAGGATGTAACCTTATTTGGAAATAGGGTATTTGCAGATGTAATGAGTTAAGATGAGTATACTGGAGTAGGGGGCCCTTAATCCAGTATGACTGGTACACTTACGAGACAAAAAGAAACAGACACACACAGAGGAGACAGCCACATGATGATGGAGGCAGAGGTTGGAGTGACGCGTCTGCAAGGGAAGGATTACCAGTAAACATCCAAAGCTAGAAGAGGCAAGGAGGGATTCTTGCCTACGGGTTTCAGGGCAGGCATGGTCCTGCCCACACTTTGATTTCAGACTTCTAGCCTGTAGAATGGTAAGAGAATAAATTTTGTTTTAAGCCATCCAAGTGTGAGTAACTTGTTATGGTAGCCTTAGGAAAATAGTCATGTCATGTTTATTTTACCACAGAAGAGAATGTGAATAGATGGGAAGAGTACTGAGGGACCTCCAAGAACACTTAAAGAATTTACCATCTTGATTACCCTTTCCCCTTCATTTAATCTAAATACTTTAGGCCATCAAAAGGGTGGTTATCAGGACTTTATTAATTGCTTGCAAATTTGTCTTCCTAGATACTCTTCTAAATTGTTTCACTTTATATCCATGTTGATCTGTTGAAAGTTCAGGTTATGTAGCCTAGGAATTTAGTATTAAGAAAAACAAAACTATTTGTAGCTTTCTGTGGAGCCTATGAAATCATTCAGTCTTTGAAAATTGCTTTTAATTATATGGAACTTAAGCCTTGAATAAGTATGATTAATATTGCTAGCAGAGGATTCTTACAATATGTTTCAAAACTAGTATCATCTTTGTCAACAATCACAATTAGGTGGAGATCATCTTAGATAGGTCATCTCTGACCCTAGATTCTTGTTTTCCCAACAAGACCAAGAAAAATGTTAAGGATGTGCTCAAGGGCAGTGTTATAAACAACGTGACTAACAGCTGGGAAACTACTGTCTGAGCGTTACAGAGTCTTTTATAGCCAAGATCTACTGTTAAAATTCTCTTGGTTGGGGAGAAACTGAACTTGACAACCCACAGGCATGTTGTCTCTTGGGAACTGTCTCAGTAAGATGTGATAAGGGTGAAGGGTGTAGCTCAAGTGGTAGAGCACATGCTTAGTATGCACAGGGTCCTGGGTTCAATCCCTAGTACCTCCTCCAAATATAATAAATAAATAAACCTAATCACCTCCCCTTCATAAAGCAAACAAAAAAGATGTGAGAGGAGTTTGCCATCAAAATGGAAAGCCACATATCCTACAGGAGCAGTAGAGTAAGTGGCAAATTCCCTTTGATCCAAGAGGCACGAGCTTTTAACTAGGATGAAAAGGGATTCAGAGATGTGGCACTGTTTATCTCACAGTTCTTGCCTCTCCTGGCTGGGATGGCTACATCCGAGAGGACGTAATCGAGTCTTCACAGGACGTTACCATATGATAAGATGGTGAAATACAACGGATCCTGTCATGTGTGCACTGAAAGGCATCAGATCATTGTATGGGAGCCGTGAGCTTGGGCTTAGTCAGAATTTAGGACTGCCTCCTCCAACTAGTTGAGCATGTTTTATACCTAATGTGCTTTAGAACTTACAGAAACCCTATGAATAAAGGAATTATCCACATTTTATTCATATCAATAAATCAGACCAAGTATCTGACTCTGAAACTCAGGCTCTTAACCACAGTATTACACTACCTCGATTTTTTTTTCATGTGTAATATAAGGATAGTCAATATTCCTCCACCTACTCCTTAAGATTTGTTTAGAGGATAAAGTACAAAGATAGATGTGACAATATCTTTGGGAAACGTTTTTAAAGCCCTATATGCATGTGTGTTATGTTTGCATTGTTTTGATTAGTTGGTTTGCATTGTTTAAACCAGTTTGGCTTTAACCAAAGCTCTTAGACTACATTTATCATTGGTGTCTGGTCAGAGATTTCTTTGTGATCATTGACCCTGTTGATGGTAGCCCAACACTCCTCCTGAGAAAAGATGTTGGTTCCATGTCTCTTTAACCTGAAAATATAACCTCTAGGAGTGGTAGCAAAAATCATATCTAGTTCATTGAAGCAAGCCCTGGAACAGTAGTAATAGATACTTGATAAATACTTGTGAAATAAATTATAACCAGTCCCTAGCATCTAGCATGATCCCTAGCATATTACAGGCATTTTGACAGATACTTATAGACAGTTTGACTGACTGATAGTAAGTGGCTGCTGTGGAACCTGGGGATGATCCAGAAGAGCTCAGACCAAACCCAGATCCGGAGTCTACTTTGGAATTCTTAGAGGAGTCCAGAGCAGTGATCTAGGAGTTTTTACAAATGTTCATTATCATTTACAAATGTTTACTTAGAAAGAATCCTTTTTCTAGGAGCTTCCAACACATTAAATGAGTGTAATGGATGCATTAATTCAATTAATTTAAATGCATTTACTGCCTTTGACCATTCCCTCTTCCTGGCAAACAAATCAAAATTCAGCCCTAAGAATACCAAGGAAAGGATGAGCCATAGTGGTAGACAGATTTGTTTTCTTTTTTAATTTTAAATTGAGCAGTGCCAAATTGGAAGTGGTTAGGAGCTCTCGTGACAGATTTGATTTGATTTGTCAATTTGTCCTAACTGCTAGAAGTTCACTAAACAGTCTATACTACCAGTGAGATAGGTAATCACTAGTTGCTGGACGATGTATACTTGATGCTGGTCAAAGGCAGCAAGTGTGCTAACCTATATTTTGTTGCTTTCAGGACTACCTAACTTCTTGGTGGAGGGTCTGGGTCTGTCCCCTTCTTTGGGGCTTGGAAGTCTAAATTTGACCTCTCATTACCTAAAGATGACCTAAATGCTCTTAAGGTTTAATCACTAGGAATAGCTAGTTACTCTAAGCATCAGAAAGCCAGTTCTGACCATTGGCTTGTACTCATTAAATGAGACTATGTTAAATATCACAAGAACTGGTTCAGAACTGAAGCCTTTGAGGGATGTTTAGTTATTCACATGGCAAATGAGCAAATATTTTGCCTGTAACATGCCAAGAGAACTTGGAATTAGAAGAACTATGTTCATGTTCTTTAAAAAAAAAATCATGACCATCAGTCCCTGAACATTCCTCTCCACCACCTGTCGTTTGCTAAACGGAATAAATGCCACCTCCCTCAGAGGATTGAAGTGAAAATTAAAGGAGAAAATTTGTGCGAAAGTACTTTGTAAACTGTCAAATGCCAAGCACACATAAGGGACTGTTACAGTAGCAAACAGTCCCTTCCAAAGATTAATCATTTAGAAAATGTTATAAATATAAATTACTGGTTTCCATATTCAAACCACGACAAATTCTTGTAGCCACAATGAGGCAAGTAATTGAAATCTGGAGGGAAAAACTAATAATTTAGCGTTTTTAGTTGATTTGGAAATACTAGTTTCACATCCCATAGAGGAATATACAGCATTTATGGAGTTTCAAAAGCCAAAAGCCATTGTAGCAGTCAATTGCCTAGACATTCAATCATTACCTGGGTCCCTTATGATTCTGAACATCACCCAGAGCAACAATGGAAGGCTAAGGCTACCCCTCTCCTTGTTTCATCTCCAGGAAACTTCCAGCTATCCTTTCCACTCCCAAGAAACCTTAACGGTGTGCATGAGATAAAGTGAGTGCAGATTTCATACGGCGTGATAAACCATGTCTGCAAGTCCTGAAACATTTCCAGCCCGCTCTGAGGAGTTCCACTAAATGGAACAGTACAGAGCAGGCAGGTGACGGGGACGTCTTGGTTCCGCATCCCTTTGCTGAGATGCCACCATCAGCTTCTTGGATCACGCAGAAATCAACAAGAGTCTAGAGATTGGGTTGTGTGAGAATGGTGGGGACGACCAACCCCTACGCACGTCCCCGGGAACGCCCGGACGGGGCGGGCAGGGGTCGGCGCCCCTCCCCGGGGCGGGGCTCGCCCGGACTCCCGTCGCCCCGCAGCCGGCGCGGGGTTACAGAGGCTGCTGCGCGGCGGGCAGCTGGCACGATGTATCTCCGCAGAGCGGTCTCCAAGACCCTAGCGCTGCCTCTGAGGGCGCCCCCAGGCTCTGCGCCGCTCCGGAAGGATGGTGAGTGTTAGGCGCGGGTCCGGGAGCCTCTCCCGGCGTCCAAACCTGAGGAGGGAGGACAGGTGCCTCGCGCGCGGATTGCACGGGCGCCCTGGAACCCGCCTGCCCTTGGTGGGCCAAACTCAACCCCGGGCAGCAGAGGCCTGAGATTGGGGATGCGTGGAGAAATCGGGGAGAGTGGCCAGGAAGACGCCCGAAATTCCTGGAGACTGAAAGTAGGGAACCTTTCCAGCGCAGCTTTTGAATCCGGACTAAACTTTCTGGGTTCGAATCTTGATCTTGGGGAAGAAATTTAACCTCAGGTGCTCATCTGTAAAATGAGGACAATAATAGTGTGAGTTTTAGGGAATTAACATGTAGTTAAAAGCGCTTAGAAAAATGCCTAACTGTAGCCGTAGTTTACCACTTATGTTAATATAAGGACCAATGCGCTCTCCAGCTTCAAGAGGAAGATGGCCACTGATCTGAGGGCCAGGCAGGACGCGGGAGGCAGTGCTGGCCCCGCAGAAGTTGAGAAAATGCTCTTGAGTAAATAAACTCAAGACTTGGCGAGGGCTCGGCAGCCACAAGCCTGCGCCGTGGCATCCCTAGTGAGGAAACGGCCTTCGAAGCACTTCCCTTAGGAGATGCAGAGAGATCTGGAGCTGTCCATCCGTTTGGCTGCGTCGCCCATGCATTTAGATCTTCTAATGCACGCGAAAAGGGAGCATATTTCCTAAAGGGGAAGTGGCAGTGCGAGCTGGAAGCTTATTAAATAAAAATTGACGTGTACGCAAGTGCCTAGCGTAGGGTCTGGGACATTACAGGTGCTTCAGTGTGGGCATAAGAGCGATTTTCCTGCCAGCAGCCGGCCGACCTGCGCCCAGATTTGCGCTCCGGTGCAGTTCTGCCCCAGCCGGCTCTTTCCTAGTCCTCATCCATCTCCCCTCTCTTTTCAGTCTCTAATTGGGGTGGCAGATCTTAGACAACCTCCTAGAAAGTTCCTAGTTCTCCCTTCACGTCGCCTCACTTCCTAAGACTTGTGAGGTAGCTTTAGCCCAGTTCGTGCGTTTGAGCCGGGAAGAGAGGCTCCTGCGGAAAATTCCATGGCCGGTTTTTTGTTTGTTTTTTCACTTTGATTAGGCCTGTGGTGGTGATAGTGGTGGTGGGAAGGAAGGGAGGTATGTCCAACTAGCTTTATCTCTCTCTTAAAATGCTCCTGGGAAGAAGTTGACTCCAGCAACAGAAATAAGGAGTCTTCGTTTTCCTTGATCTTTATAGCGAGTAAGATAGAGCAGAGTTTTCACTGGTAAAATAGGGGGAAGCCATTCATTTGAAACTTACGAAGATAACGGGGCTATTGTAATTGAGGGTGGAGTGGGGAGAAAGATGAGCCCCCTGACCGTGGCCTTTCGCGCTGTGTGACCGCCACCCACACTGTCCTCATGCACAAACATACACATCTTTTTTCTTTTTTTGTAGATGCACGTTTCAGATAATTTCCTCTCAGCTTGTGGCAAAAAAAAAAAAGTAGTTTAAAAATTCTAAATAGGTAGTTAGCAACACTGGTTGTAGCAGTAGTGGTCTTTTGCTCATTTTCATCTAATTGTTTGTAGTACTGATTTATATATGTATTTTCAGGACTACTATTGCCTGGAACTTTGGACATTAACCTTTTATTGGTACTTCCTACTTTGACGAAAAATGAAATTGTTTCCGTTTTATTGAAGGATAAAATTTTAACTGTGCTCATCAAATTTTGTTCTTTGGGTTTTGCTTTTAAAAATGTGAAATGTTAATGAATAAATAAATTAGATTTATAATAGATCACCAGAAAAAACACAGAAAGGCAAAATAGAAGTCGCCTATAATCCTACCACTTAGTAAACACCACTATTCGCATTTTAGTATACATAGTGTTCCAGACCTCTTTTCTCCTTTCCTGCATTTTTTTCTTATGTACATTCCACATATCTGAGATAGTCCTGTATAGACTATTTTGCTATAACTTTTCATTTACATTTACTGTATTGTAAATATTTTCTTGTGTATTTTTCTGCAAAAATTAAAATATCTATTTGTTTCACATTTATGAATATGCTAAAATTTGTCTAATTAGTCTTTACTGAATATTTATTTCCCATTGCATTTCTCTTATATAACTTTGCCATAACTGTGTTTTGTTTGTCTTTACTTAAGTCTCTGATAGTTTTATTTCTTCCTATTAAAAAAAACTTTTTGATATTTATGCCTAGTTGCCAACTATGAAAGCTATATATTCTCTATTTAATAACAGATGTATTTTTAAACCAACAAAAACCCCACTACAAGTCAAAGCTGTAAACCTCTTATAGCCTCTCTGGGCACATTTGTAGGAAAAAAAAATAGTTTTTCTAAGAGATGGTCATTTATCTCCAAACTAAGAACATATATACAAAAATCTTTCCAGTTTTGCTACTACAGATATTTGTAGCTAATGCAAATGTCTTAAGATTTGCCCTCTGTAAATCATAACCTCCTCCTGGTCCCTACACCCCTGTTCTCTAGGGCAGGCCACATCAAATTGCTTTCCATTTTCCAAATCACACATCTCATGCTTTTTGCACATGCTGTGCCTTCTGCCTCCAGTGCAATTTTCCCTTCCCTTATTTATCTGACAGACTCCTCCTTTCCTTCAAAACTCAGGTCATGTCTTTTCCTTCTTTCTTTTTTTTTTTTTTCGTGTAATAAATTTTTATTGACGTATAGTCAGTTTACAATGTTATGTCAATTTCCAGTGCACAGCACGGTGCCTCGGTCACATGTGAACATATATATATTCATTATCATATTCATTTTCACCATGAATCACCACAAGATACCGAATATAGTTCCCTGCACTGTACAGCATGAACGTGTTTATCCATTCCATATATATATGTCAGTATCTGCAGGTCATGTCTTTTCAGTTGTGACAGCTACCTCTAGCCAACTAGCTGAATTCTTTCACTGCATTTTCCTGCTACTGCTGCTTCTACTTACCTCCATTACAGCATTTGTCATACTGCCTTGCAATTATTTGTCTACAGTTATTTGTCTGTGCATCGGTTCCCTCTTTCTAGACTGTGAGCTACTTGAGACCACAGACCTTGTGTGTCCTTTTCACAGTCACATCCTTAATGCTTCTTAAATGCCAGACACATAATAGTAGCTCAACTGTATTTAATGAACGAATAAATAAATGTCTCCACCTTTTTAATCTTTAAAATAAAGAATATGAGCTGTATGAACTTTAAGCTTTTTCTAGCTTTGAGTCTATTATAAAAATTTCAATTCCAGGGCATATGGTACATACAAATTCTAGCATGACAGAATTAATATATTTAAATATAATAATATAGCACCTTTATCTATTTTTATTAGCTTGTACAGAATTGTACTCCTATTTTAGATAAAACCTTATGGTAACATTTGTCTTTAAAAAGCTTGTATTTGCCCATCTTTAAAGACTTTATATTAAAAAAATTCAAGTTTCTTCCTTAACTACATTTGTATTACACATTTATAGAAATGTGTTGGATTTCAACATGTTTTATTTAACATATAAATTTGAAGCACAAATGTGCTTCATTTTTTTAAAAAATTATCTTTTTCACTGAATCCTGTGGTGTAGTACATACAATAAACAGCTTTCTTTTGCTAATATGCATCTCGTTTGACTGTTAAAATTGTTTAGTCCTTTTGTCATTTTTTTCTTTATCCTCGCCTGAACTCCCTCCAAGAAAAGCATAATGCTAAGCATCAAGATGACAGGTTTTATAAGTACTTATCAAATTAGATTGGGAAAATGTCAAGTGGAATTATTACCCTACCTTGTAACACTGTATTCCCTTAAGCTAAAATCAGTTGATGTTAATAGATTCTAGGTTCACTGAGGCGAAAATTTTAAAGATGTAATCATTTAAAATCGTTTTGCCTGTGGTAGAGCTAACTGTGTTTAAACTTGTTTTCCTAGCATCTCTTCGCTGGATGTCATCTAACAAATTCCCTGGATCATCTGGATCAAATATGATCTATTATCTGGTTGTAGGTGTCACAGTCAGTGCTGGTGGATATTATGTAAGTGTTTAACTAACCCTGTTCAGGAATTCATATATTTTACAACCTGTGATAAAACTCAAAGCAATGTCAAGGCTAGGACATGGGATTAACTAAATATATAAGATTATGGAAAAAAATTTTAAGTACAAAATACTGAATACCACTAAGTATGAATGACTTAGTAAAAGCAATGTTGTTATAAATACTAATAGTACAAATAGCTGACATTTGAATGTTTACCATATGACAGAATCATCCTTATTTAATAATTACAACAATTCTATAAGGTAGGTATTATTATAAACATTTAACAAGAACTATTTTGAGAGATTAACTTTAAAAAAATTAATAGACAATTTTTTAGAGCAGTTTTAGGTTTACAGAAAAATAAGCAGAAAGGACAGAGAATTCCCATACACCTCCTCTCACCCCTCTGCCCCCTTTTCCGTACAATCTTGCTTTAGTGACGTACATCTGTTATAACTGAGTCGATATTGATACATTATTATTAACCAAAGTCTATAGTTTGCATGAGGGGTCACTCTTTGTGTTGTACTTTATGTGGGTTTTGACAAATATATGACATGTATCCATCATTACAGTAGCATGCATAATAGTTTCACTGCCCTAAAAATACCCTGTGCTCAAAGTATTCATCCTTCCCTCCCTCCTCCTAATCTTTTTACTATCTCCATAGGATTTTGGTTTTTTTTTTTTTTTTTTTTGAAGTTTTCAGTTTTTTTTTAAATAATTAAAAAAAAATTTTTTTTAATGGAGGTACTGGGGATTGAACCCTGGACTTCGTGCATGCTAAGCATGTGCTCTCCCACTGAGCTATACCCACCCCCTCCATGGTTTTTATTAGCTTTATATCTTTATATACTTTTTTTTTTAAAGTAGTATTTATCTATAATTTTTTTAATTCAAAAGTCATATAAAATTAAAAGACTATAAAACAAAGCTTTAATAGTATGATTTTGAAGCTAAAAAAGTGAAACATTTGTGAGTTAATAAGATAAACCTATTTAATCATTCATCATTTTGTCATAAACTTTCTAAGTGGAAATCTAATCTTTATTATGAATAAAAGTAGAATAAATATAAATTCTTCAGAAACCATAAGACTACACAATCACTACATTTTGTTTTGGCCCTACAGAAATATGCATAAAGGGATTTTTAGTCATAACTGGCAGTTTGTAGGTCTATGCAGATGCCAAAACCAAAATACATATTCTAATCTTCAGAAATTTGAAAGCCTTGAGAAGCCAGGAAACGTCAAACATGTCACTTATATTATTACCCTACCCTAATCTACCAGCTTTCACTCATACCCAGATTCCTCTGCTTCTGACATCTTTCTACTGCTTAAAATTGAATTCACTGCCCAGGGCTACTATCATTGGATACAGGCCACTGGAAAAACAGATTAAACTAGGCCATGTGATTATGCAGGAAGCTGGAAGACTGAATTTCATCTGGGCATCACTACACTGCTTTCAGGAGGAAATACAGAACGTGAGGCACTCAAAAACCCATATTCTGGCCCTCCCCTTCCCCTCCATGTCCTGCACTAAAATAAATTCGATATTAGATTTCTCTGAATTAAATCCACAGATGCTTCATACCCAAGAGCCCGTTTTTTTTTTCCAAGTAAAATCTACTACTAGAGCCTCTTTGAATCTGAGAAAGGCCCAGGTCCCTTCAGTATTTTGAGGGTCTGATATCTTAAAAGACAAAATGCCAGACTGGTTTCTAAAAGTTGTGGTATATTTTAGATGCTAACATTAATAAATAAATATCATTTAGAAATAACTTCTAGCTCAAGTGGAGTGCATGCTTAGCATACATAAGGTCCTCAGTTCAATCTTCAGTACCACCTCTAAAAATAAATAAACCTAATTACCCTTCCCACCAAAAAAAATAATAATTTTCAAAGTCTAAATTTGAGACCCTCTCTTCTAATAGACCTTTCTTCTACTCTGTGCTTGACTGTGTTCAATTTGGAAAAGTTAGATCCTCTGGGTTACATGTTACTATGAATTATTCTTGTATTTCACCTCTTTGATTCTGCTTTAGCAGCTGAATTGTGTTTTAGCCCCTTGAACAATAAGACTAATGTCCTTGGGATGTTGCGGCTGGATGGTCATTTCAAGGACAGGAATTTGGGCAGAGGTTCAGTTTTACTGTACTGAGAACTGAGGGTGCTGATTCAGCCTCCTGGCCCTGTAAGCTGTCAGGAGATCCCACCCTATTAGGAAAATATTCCTGCTTTTATACAAAAATGTTGACTGTCATCCCTGCTGATCCTGTTTGTTCTGTGAGTTTCAAAGCCAGATGATTCAAGTCTGAATTCACCAAACACCGTGGGTTTGTTAAAGGGCCACTTTTGCATCATTTCCACCCCCAAGGTTATGGATTTTCCATTTTCACAGCCTAATTTTAACATACTATAAAATGGTTTGTAATTTGCATAGGATAATTTTTTTTTTTGAGGGGAGGAGGTAGTTAGGTTTACTTATTTATTTTTGATGGAGGTACTGGGGATTGAACCCAGAACCTCATGCATGCTAAGCATGTGCTCTGCCACTGAGCTGTATCCTCTCCCTGCATAGGATGATTTTTAATGATGTGCTTGGTTCATGATTATTAAAAATTGAGAAAATACTACATATAAATATACAATTTTTTTTAAAATCTATATTCCTAAAAGATAAATCACTACCAACACTTTCTTAAGCTGAGATAATACAGACAATATTATCTAATTAGTGAGATTATCTTTTTTCTTTTAAAGTGAAAGCAAGTTTATTTAGAGAGAGACACACCCCATAGACAGAGTGTGGGCTGTCTCACTCAGAAGGGAGAGCAGCTTAGGAGATACACACTCCATAGGCAGAATGTGAGCCACCTCAAAAGGCGAGAGAGAGGCTGTGAGATGTGGGGTGTTTAGTTTAAAATGAAAGGAGATACACACTCCATAGAGAGTGAGGGCTGTCTCAGAAGGCAAGAGAGAGAGTGACCGAGATTTTCATTTTGAAACTCTCATTGGCATATAGGAATACAGGCCAGAGATGACTACTTGAATATGAAATTAAAGAAAGCCTGCACATTGTCTCTATGATAAAGACAGCTTTATTCCCAATTCTGTTTCTCAAGTAAAACCCGCAGGCAGGACATACTGCTGCTTTTAGTGACTAACCCTAGCTTACTTAAGGGATCTTCATTAGGGTCTACAAATCTGTCAGTTTGGAAGACTTTTTGAAAACTTTTTATTGTGAGAGAATTGAGTTTCACATGCAGTTATAAGAACTAATACGGAGAGAGTGTGTATACCTTTTGTCTCATTTTCCCCAGTGATAACATCTTTTCTAACTATAATGCAGTATCACAACCAGGAAATTGACATTGATGACATCCATAGACCTTATTCAGATTTCACCAGCTTTACATACACGTGTGTGTGTGAGTGCGCACACTCACATGCATGTACATAGTCCTAAGCAGTTTTACCACATGTGTAGATTCATGTATTCACCACCACAGTCAAGAGACAGGACAGTTCCATCACCACAAGGGTCCCTTGTGCTGTTCTTTTGTGCCTGTACTCACTTCCCTCCTGCTCTCCCCTCCCTCCTACTTCCTGGCAACCACTAATCTATTCTCTATTTCTGTATTTCTTGTCATTTCAAGAATGTTACCCCCCTAAAAATAATGTTACATAAATGGAATCCTAAGGTATGTAACCTTTTGAAGTTGGCTTTTTTTCACACAGCGTAATTTACCTGGAGATTCATCCAAATTGTTTCTTGTATCTATGGTTTATTCTTTTTATGGCTGAGGAGTCTTCTTTGTTATGGATGCACCACAGTTTGTGTAACCAGTCACCTGCTGGAGGACATCTGGGCTGATTCCAGTTTTTGGCTATTACAAATAAAGCTACAGTGAGCATTTGTGTACAGGTTTTTGTGTGCACATAAATTTCCTTTTCTCTGAGTTAAATGCTGGGGGGTATTTGTAAATTGATTCTAGCATGATTTTTTTTTCTTCCTTGTCTTTCTGTCTACTTTGTGTATTCAGTTATCTTTGACCTCTCTTAGAGCATTTGTGTCTTTCCTTTTTTAAGCATTCTACTTATGACAAAGATTTCCAAAGGGGAAATAAAAGAGTAGGTGGTGTGTATTGGTTTCTCTTCTTTGAACTGTATATACCTTTAAATTTGGCATGATGAGTCTTATAGCTCAAGAAATAAACTTAATCATACATTTACTTTCAGACTTACAAGGCAGTCACATCAGAGCAAGCCAAACCCAGTGAACATATAACAAATTTGAAAGAAAAAACCAAAGCAGAGTTACATCCACTTCAAGGTAAAGTGAGTTTACTATATTTTTTTCCCGTGAGGTACTGATTTTCATCATCTGTGTCTAGCAATGAACACTATTTGCTTTTGGCTTCTTTACTAACTAGTCCAGAATGGCACTGGGTAAGAGTCTGTTCAAAAAGGAAAAGTCCAACCAAAGCCTAAAGAATACTGTTAGACATTTTGGATGAGTGCATTTGATAAATGTAAACGTTGTACATTTGTACTGCTGACCAGCAGCTTTGACTTCTTTGTGTGGTGATATTACTTTTCCCTGCTCAGGCTTCCATTCATGCAGGCCTAATTTTAGTATCTGTCTCTCTCAGCAGCTTGACCTTTCATTTCCCTCAGTGTTTTTTAAGTCATAAAACTAATTTTGTTTCCATTTTGGCTAAGACCACCTGTGTAGTGACACTAGTAGATTTGGTCATGTCTGCTGAGTCCCTCAGTTGATCTGATTGATAAAATGGCAACTTATGGGAACAGAAACTTTACCTTTTCGCTCTGATGTATATTTCTTCCCTTAAACTGCTTGCTTTAAACCATAATTTTTCCATCTCAACTATAATGCCATTATTATCAAATACTATGATCACTATTAAGGGACAGAGGAAATAGCTGCTCATGGACCAGTTTTAACCTTTTAGTCATTTAACCTTTAGACAACAATAAGAAACAGTATATCATCAATAAACATTACTGAATATAATCATGAGAATGTTAATCGTAATAATAATAAAATACAGCATTTCCATAGCACTTCCTTGGTTTTAAACCCTTTTCATACACATTATTCTAATCAATCCTCACAATAGCTCTGTGAGGTAGATATTATTAGTATCCCCATTTTACAGATGACAAAACTGAGGTTGAGAGAGGCGTAGTGATTCCTCAGTGTCATCAGCTAGTAAGTTGGCTACTTTTCCATGCTATTTCACATGACACGTTGCCTGTTTGTTTTCATGGTTTCTATCTGAATAAATAATACACGTAAATTATTATTTTTTTTAAGCAGGTTCAAAAGGGTTTGCAGAATAGCAGATCCTCAATTTTACCTCCACAGAGGCAACCAATAATACTAGTTTCTTTGTATCCCCTGGATAGAGTCTTTGCAAATATAGCTATCTAGGTCTATCTTACCCTTTTGTCCTAACACAAAAAGTACCATACTATATACATTGCTCTTTGCTTTGCTTTTTTTCACTTAACAGACTACCTTGATTCCATTTCATGTCTACTTATTGACCTGTCTCATTTATTTGTTTGTTTGTTTGTTTGTTTGTTTGTTTGTTTGTTTGTTTTAATGGCAGTGCCGCAGATTGAACCCTGGACCTCGTTCATGCTAGGCATGCTCTCTTGCCACTGAGTTATCCACCCCCGCCCCCCTCATCTTATTTGTTTTAATGACTGTGCAGTGTCCCACCATATTTTCTTGCTCTTTAAATTAATACTTTGCTTAATGGACTAAATTTTAAAGGTGAAAAAGAGAACGTTGCTGGAGCTGAGGAAACCAGTTCAGAAGTCCCTGGAGCATCTATAGTGGAAGCGCCGGTGGTGGGCGCTGAGGATACTCCGGATGCTACAGTTGCAGTCGTCACGGAGGCTTCCCCCTGCCCAGAAGGTGCGGAGGCTGCTCAGGCGGAGGCTGCGGAGGCCGTCGCCGTGGAGACCGTCGCAGTCGGTGCTGAAACTCGGCCAGAGGTTACATACTCGGCGCCCGGCGAAAGCGCAGAGGTCGGCCCTGAGATGGTGTCCCAGGTTATGAGCGCAGATCCGGAGGAAGCTGCTGCCATCAGCAGTGATAAAGGTACAACAGAGAACCAAAGCTGTGGCGAATATGCTGAACCAGAAGAAGAAAGTTCTCCAGTTGAGCTAGAACCCTCTGCTGGGAATGATTTACAGGAAGAAGCCAGTGTTGGTCCCGAGGGCGCCTCAGCCGGAGGCGAATCGCCTACTGATTGACACTTCAGCCAAAAATGCCCTAGAGGGGCTGATGGGTGTTTTTGTAGTTTTAGTAACCTTAGTTTTTAAAAAAGGCTTCTCTTCTAGAAAACGTTACTGTGCCTTGAGGACTGTTGGTGTCTACTGATAGATTTCAGGATTGAGAGATGAGAGATTTTACATGTCTGAATAGTTTTCTACTCTCTAGGATCAGAATATGAAAGCTGTAAAGAGTTTAGAGTTTCATCTCTGGATTGAAATTTTATATCAGAGGCATTGAGCTATCTATACAACCTGCGTTCACTTTAATTTTGCTATAACTTTACCTTTCTTTAATGTATGTAAATCTAGATTCTTGGGTTTTGATCTGAACTCATTTAAATAAATTTGGAAACTCTTTAGTGCTTCTATTTTTGTTTACTAATATTTATATATATAAATAATACATATTAATATACACACATGTGACATCACGTGAACATTGCAATGTTATCAAAGAAAACATATAATCTATGGAGAACTCAGCATATGACAATATTTCCTTTCTCCCATTACATGGGGGCTGTGCCGATATTTTCCATTTTGGTTTAGCTCATTTCAAGCAATGTTTACTGAGGACTTCCACTTTGTGCCAGGGATCATTCACTCATTCATTCATTCACATATGAAACAGATATGTAACGTACCAAGCACTGTTCTAAGTGCTGAGATTTTTTTTTTAAAGATAATTCTTACCCATCCCAGCTCATGTTCTAGAGTATGATCAAACAATAAACAAGATAAATAAGAAAACTATATACTATGTTAGATACTGGTAAGTATTTTAAAAGTAATGAAAGTAAAGGGATTATAAGTGTTGGTTGGGGTGGGAGTTGTCATTTTATTTTATTTTATATTTTATTTTTTTAATAGAGGTACTGGGGATTGAACCCAGAACCTCATGCAGGCTAAACATGCGCTCTACCACTGAACTATACCCTGCCCTCTGGAGCTGTCATTTTAGACAGGGCAGCCAGAGAAGGCCTAACTAAGAAGCTGTCTGGTGAGTAAAAACCTGAAGGATGTATAAAGGACCTATTCATGAGGATGTGGGAGGAGGAAGCACAGCAGAAAAGCATTCCAAATGAGGGAACTGAGAAGTGGAAGGATCTGAAGCATGTTCAGAGAATGAGGACTTGCAAGGTGGCCAGTGTGGCTAAGTGGAATGGAGAAGAAGGAGAGTAAAAGTTGGAGATTTCAGAGAGGAAGAATGTTTATGCAGGGATGGGCTAGATCACGCAGTAAGATTTTGGCTATTCGAGTGAGTTGGGAAGTTGTAGTGGATGCTCTTGATGCTCTGACCAGGCCCCTTTAACTGTGCCATTTACTTTCAGCTGCTGTGTTACACACACAGCCCACCCCCAGCCTCATCTCAGGCAGCTCACAAAGGATGACTGGCTTATACAAAAGGTAGGGCCAACCTGTGGGACCACTCAGAGCTCCCCAGGGGCTCAGGCTGAAGCTGGTTTCCAGCTGAGATTACATCCTTGCTTAACTTTCCCTCCTGTTCTATTCTGCTTGCCTTCTTCCTATTCTCCTGAGAGCATCTCTTTAACAAATCACCTGTCCCCAAATTCCTGTTTCAAGCAGTTTCTAGAAACTCCACCTAGATAATTGGTACTGGACATAGTCCTAGGAAGCTGACTCTAAGAATAGGCTTCTGGAATTGTATCACTCTCCAGCTAGATGGGGATGAGGACCCCATCACCGGTGGTAGGTGGAAGATTGCTGGTCCCTGGCCTTCTGTAGCAGAGTGGCTGCTAAGATTTTCATCCATGGTAAACTAGGGTAGGATATAAATGGAAGGTGATATACTGGCTGGTTTAATGCCTCTGGAATTTGAGAGGTACAAAGAAAAAATAACTCTAAGGATTTAATCATTGCAGAGCAACATTCAGTTCTGAGGTACAAGATGTACCCTGGATTTGTTTTGAATTTGTTGCAATACCAACTCTGCATTAGACTCATAAATTAAGGGATGCTGTTTCACTAAACATTCTGTAAGATGCAGCAGAAACACAACCCAGTACCACTCATACAACCTCAACACACATACAAAAATGCATTCATCTCCACTGTTTCAGTTAGGATGGTTTGTGCTGCAAATAAAAGAAACTAACTCAAAATAGATGAAACAAAGGAGATAGTTATTATCTAGCCAGCTATCTGGAGTTCAGGCAGCTTTCGGGTTAGTTTATTCTGTGGCTCGGTCATCAAGAACCAGATTATTTCTATTATTCTGCTCTACTCTCAAGAATGTTTTTGCTTTCTCCTTGGTAGGCTTTCCTCATAATCACAGGATGAAATCACCATAATTCTAGGTATTTTATTCAGCCACAATAATGCCCCCTGGAAGTCTTTCAAAAAGAAGAATTCCTTTGTCTTAAAAAAAAATTTTAATATATATATTTTTTTCTTTTTAATGTTATATTGTGGAAATTTTCAAACAAGAGTAGAGAGAACAGTATAAGGAATCTTCATGTGGCCTCAATTATCAATTCTTGGCAAATCTTAGATTCATAGTCCTGCCCACTTAATCTTCTACCACCACCACTGCCTGTTTGTAAAATTTTAATGATAATAACAATAATAATTCTTTAGTATTACTAATTATCTAGTCAATAATCAAATTTCCTCAACTGCCTCATCAAAGGTTTTCTCTCCTTTTCAGTTTGTTTTTTAGCCCAGAATCTGAAGTCCACAAATTGCAATCGGTCAAGACATCCCTAAATCTCTTTTTCTACAGGTTTCCCCTTTTGTTTTTTCTTGCAGTTTATTTATTTTTTAAAATAAACTGGCTCATTTGATCTGAACAATTTTTCAGTCTGGATTCTGCTTATTGCAACCACCTGGTTTTTTTTTTGTTTTTTGTTTTTTTTGGTTTATTTGTTTTGTTTTAACATGTTCCTCTCCCCTGTACTACCCATCAGTTGGTATTTAGATCCAGAGGTTTGATCAGATCTAGGTTTATTGTTTTGACAGGAATACTTCAGAGGTGGCATTCACACTTCCGTCAGGACTCACAATGTTTAATTGCTTTTCTCTTTGTGATATTAGAAGTCATTGATCCATTATTTCATTAGAAGCTGTGAAATGGTGATATTGTAATCATTATTTATTAGTGGGACTACTTCTGTAAAGGGGAACTTCTTTCACCAACTGTTCAGTTACACTGGGGTTGAATATAGCTGCAGATTCTTCCCCCATATGTGCACTCCTGGGAAGTGTGACTTTACATTCCTTCCCATCAAGAGATGGAGACTATTTTTTCACTTCCTTAAATTCAGCCTTGTCTTGTACTTTGCTTGGTAGAATGCTGTGGGAGTAACTTTGTGAGAGTTCTTCCAATCTTGGAACCCTGAGAACTGCCAAGTGAAAAAGCCTGGGCTACTCCATGAGGATGAGAGACCATGTGGAGAGAGAGGCCCTGCCTAGAGTGGGAACCAGCCCCAGCTCTGTGAGTGAGGCCATCCTAGACCAGACATGCCTGATGGCCGCAGTCGTCAGAATGACCCGGCAAGACCAGATAAGAACCATCCAGCTGAACACAGACTAAATGGCTGATCTACAGAACCGTGAGCAAAAAAGATGGTTGTGTATTAAGCCATGAAGTTAGGACAGTTTAAGCAGCGAGATGTAGTTAAGATGATCAGGAAAGAAAACTGAATTTGGTGCAGCCCAGCTTTCACGTGTTGTATTTAACTAGAATGAAGAAAGAATTAGCTGTGCCCGCAGATCCAGAATTTGTCTGGTTTAACTTTCTGGCCAATAGTTTGCCTTTCCTGAAATTTTTTTTAGAACTACGAAATGCCAAGTGTAACTGCATACAGAAGGATTTTTTTTTCCTTTTAAAATTCAATGTTTATTCAAAACCACATTTTGAAGTCTAAAAGTAACCTATATTGTATTAACCTTTTTTGACTAACACCCAGTGTAATGAAAGTTTAACAACAGTATTCTATAAGCAGCATTTTAATTATCAGACCATTGACTGATTTTAACAGAATTAAAAAATACATTAAGAAAGTCAAAATGGGATAAATAGAGTGTGGGGCCTAGAATGGGAAACCCATTGCAAAAGATAAAAATTGGCAGCAGAATTAGATAACCAAGTTACTTCTCTTTGATAAAGACAGGAATATAAAGGAAGAGTAAGTTTAGAAAAACTCAACACGCTTTCTAACCAATGACATGCCCATGATATTTAAATGTTACTTAACTGTTGAAAGAAATGTATGGAGCAGTCTCGAACAATGGGTCTGCAGTAACTACTGTTTTCCCAAAACGTGAATTTTCTATTACAAAGTACAGTGTATTCCACAGCCAGCTTTTGAGAGTTGAAGCTGGATTCAGGGAAGATTAGTTTCTGAATGTGTTAGTAATTTCTGTGCCAAGTATGTGTCCTGGTAGATAGCATCTGTTGGCCAGAAGCAACACTGTCCTTCATAATACAGCAAATTGTCCCTCAGTTAGAAGTAGAGGGACAATTTCTTTAGAGAAATTGTCTAAAGAAATTTTTATTTAACTTTGGGGATAAGGTTTTACTGAATAAGTTGGAGGAATTTAGACAGTTTTAAATATTATTATTTGAATGTGGATATCTAATTTTAAATATCCATTATCCAAATTAATGATTAAACTAATACAAAAAGTTAACTTATATTTTCTGAGATCTTTTCATATAGATAGTGATTTCTGGGGTGAGGGAAGGACATGAAGAGAAAATTAGCATTTTTCTTTATCAAGTGACATGAAGATGGCAAGACTGTGGGCATTATTGCTGTCCCTTTAAGAATGAGAATCCCTCCTCACATATCAGAAATGCTTTCATTCAGAACTAGGGAAAGCCTCTTCCTTTAGAGGGGACGATTCTGTGTGGACTGTGGTAATATCTATTATGCCTCAATCAGAAGCAAACAAACAAAAAACAAATAGAATGACCAATTAACCTGATTTTTAAATTTCATCTTTAGATAATAATTATGATAGTTGATTGAATTAATCATGCAGTGATTTTAGTCTATTATTGAGATATTTAGAATAATAGGTTTTACAAAGCCACAACCCAGTTATTCTATTCACATAGTAATTCAATAAGGAAAATATTACTTTTTTTTTTTTTTTAAAGAACTCAAATCCTAGCGAAATATTCTGGAACTAAGCTTTTTAAAATTCACCGCCATCGCACCTCTTACTCCTCCCAGTCAGAAGACTCTTATCTTCACACTGTCTCCAAACTGTTACCTTAGTTCAGTTTCTCACACCTGCAACCACTTAGCAAGTCTCCCTACTATTCAATTCAGAGTTATCCTTTTAAAATGGTTGAGTTGATCACATTACCTACTATTTTAAAACTTTTCACGAGCCCACCAGTATCTGACTGAGGATATCTGAATTTGTTACTTCTTTACCATCAAAATTCTTATTTTACAGTATGACATTCAAGGCCCTCCACAAACCACAGCTGTCTAGTCCCTCTTCAATCTTATTTTTCGTCCCTATTTCTATTTGCCTGCAGCTTTCAGCCACCTTCACTCAACTGGTCCAGGCAGTCTGAATGATTTAGCAGCATTATGACTTGAACTTGCCATCCTGTTTTATGCCTCAAAGGTTTTGTTCACGTCGTCCACTCCACCTGGAAAGACACTCGCAATCCCTAAACCGGCTCAACTTCTTCTAATTACTCAGCTCAAACATTATCTGCTTTACAACACTTTTCTTCAGCTGACTGAGCTGAAGCTATCACACCTGCCTTTGTGTCATTCTATCCCTTAGTCTATTATTGCATTTACATTCTAGTTTTCAATTATTTGTTCATATTTTAGAATCTCTGAATAGAAAGAGAGTTGCCTGAGAAGAAGGAACACATTAAGGCCCTCAATCAGTGTTTGTTTAATGAAATCATGATGCTCAGGGAGTTATGTTCTGTTTTATAGAGTTGATCTCTTTGAAACTGCTGATATTTGGCCATTTTTAATCTACAGAAAGAGCAATTTTAATATATGTATGATCGAATCACTATGCTGTACACCAGAAACTAACACAGCATTGTAAATCAACTATATTTCAATTTTTAAAAAATCAGCACTTTTATAAAATTCAACCTAAATATATTCCAAGAGGTAAATCTTGAGAAAAGCTCAGATTGTTAACTTCACCCAAATACTTATAATTTCTAATGTAAACATAGAATTTACTCAGATTATTTGGAAAATCAACTGAAGAAATTCCCAAATATAAATGTGGGTTTTTTTCATAATCAGCCTATATTTTTATTTTCTTAGTATAAAGCCCACTTGTTATTCTGAATTGAATTTTCATTCCATTTACACTTTTTATATTTTTTGGAAAGCATTACATTTATAGATAACTTGCTCAGGTTTCTACCCAGATCCTTTTCCCTTCATATCTTTGTTAATAGTCTGGGGAGGGCAAGCATAGGGTTTTGGTTCAATAGGGCTCTGGGAAGCCTTTTCAGCTTTAGAACAAGCATCACCACATTAATCAATTTACATGAGAACTGTAGCTGCAGGCAGATTCCAGTGCAATTACATGTGCCACCTCACATTATTTTAGCTTCACTGTTCCCAAAGAGATGGTTTCCCAAGTATTTAAACATGACTCTTCATAACAAAGACTGTCTCTCTCTTAAGCTGAAAGTTGAACAGAAATACCCAATATCTTCATATTACTCCTTAAAACTTATTCAAAAATCAAGTCAATATAATAAAGTTGACATGAGAGATTATGTAAGCTCTTGAGGAGACATTTCTTGTCCAACAATAACTCACTTCAAAAGATTTTCCATGAAAACAGCAGTAATGAAGCAGGGTTCCCAGTACCATCTTAACTCTTTTCTACCTATTGGCTATTACGGTTTACAGTAATATTTTCTGTTTCTCCCTAAAAATCAATTTCCTTGTAACTCAGCATTAATTGGAAGCAGAACTTCTCATACTCTTGACAGCACATGCAGTTGGCCATCATCTGGACTGTGTGGAGTATTTTCATGTGGATGAGTTTTGTATAGTCAAGTTTCCATCATTTTCTGTGTAATATAAATATATGGCTAAAATTCTAGGTTAAAAAATGAAGGTAGTTGTGTGTGGTGGGAGGACTTACTATACTAGATACAAAGACTTATAAAACTATAGCAGTTAAGATAGTTGGTATATGTGAATAGATAAAAAATAGCAATGGAAAAGAACAGGCAGCTGAGAAACAAGCTCACACATATATGAAAAGGAGTACTATGACTGATTTGAAATCAGTAAGGGAATGATGAACTCTTTAGTAAGTGGGGCAGAGACTATTAGGTATCTACATGGAAAAATAAAATAAAAGTAGCCTCTTACCTTACAACATACACACACACAAATTCCCAATGGATTAACAATTTAAAAGTGAGAAGAAAAACTCTAAAATTTTTGGAAGAAAATATTTCTTTGACTTCAGAAAAGGGAAAGATGCCTCAAGATACAAAAATGCTAAACAGAAGAAAAGGAGTGATACCTTAGATTACATTAATATAAAAACTTCTATACAATAAAAATAACCATGGTGAAAGTGAAAAGATAAAGAACAAGATATAAAACCAACAGAGTATAAGAATCTGGGATATTTCAAGAATTTCTACCAATGAATAAAAAAAGAAACATTCTAAGAAATTCACAAAGGATAAGAATTCACAGAAGAAAGCTGAATAGCTAACACATTAAAAAAAATTTTAATTTTTATTTGTTCATTTATTTACATGGGACGGAGGTAATTAAGTTTATTTATTCATTTATTTTTTGTAATGGAGGTACTGGGGCCTGAACCCAGGACCTCCTGCATACTAAGCATGCACTCTACCACTGAACTATACTCTCCCCTCCTCTGAACAGCTAACAAATTTATGAAAAGATCCTCAGTTTTACTGGTAACCAATGAAGGGCAAGCAAAAACAATAATACGCAAAAAATGTACACTTATCAGATTTGTGAAAATTTCAAAAATCTAATATGAGGTGATGTGTTTGTATAATCAATGTTTATTGATAGACACAATTTGAAAAGGAATTTAACAATATCTAGTAAAGATGAAGCTACTCATACCCTATGACCCAACAATTCCATTTCTAGGTATGTATTTTAGAAATGGAAACTCACATGTGCTCAAGGTGATACATACCAGAATGGGCACAGAAACACTGTAATAATGAAAAAATTGAAAGCAACCTAAGTGAATATCAATAGAAAATGGAAAAATAATTTGTGGTTGGTCAGTAAAGTTTTATCCTGGGAAATTAAGATTCTATGTGGATATTAAAGTTATTCTGGTTGAGTCCCTTATTTATTTTTCTAGGAAAACAACTTACATATAATAAGAGCTTTATATATCAATTATATATTCCACATTAATAAGAAAAAGTTTAGTGTTTTACATTAACAGTCAGGTGAGAGTGGTTAAATATGACAAAGTTATTGAGCAAAATCAACCTCCAATGGAAACATAATTTATAGTTTAAACAAACTTAATTTTCTACAGCAAACATTTTAACTAATGTAATTACCTATTTAAGTAAACCTTGAAAGGGTGTTTTTTTCTTTGTTTGCTGCTTTTTATTAAACAAACTTAGAAAAGCAATTTTCTATTGATAAGATAGGTAAACATATATAGATTTCACTTAAATTTTTGGTAACTGGTATGCAAATATAGTGTTTATCCTAATATTTCTTTCCAAAGAAAGGATAATTGTTAATCTGGTGCTTGAAGTTCTGAAAATCTCTGTTTCTTGTTTTAATAGCTTCTTAACAATTTTTACTAAGTGCCATTGAAATTTAGGATCTATTATTTCAAATTTTCTTATCGTCAGAAATGAGTAAGAAATTTGGAGGATTATACATTTGTATCTGTATAAGCAGGAAAGCCGCAGGGAAAAAAATAATGTGACTTTAAACCTTTCACTCAAAGTTAACCACTCACTACACTGACTTCACTTATAATTTTAGTGTTAAAGGAGAATGCATATTATATTTCTTTAACATGGAAAAGAAATACAGTGATGAGAGTTCACTCAGTCATGATGAGATTGAGTCCTTCTTACAACATCTTAGGCCTCAGTAAACGTCAGAGAGAGAATCCTTTTCTGCCTCCCTGCATGAGCCCAGGGTACTATGTAGGAGACCCAGAAAACATGAATAAATGGCATTTCCGGGAAGGCATTTCCCTATCGCATTCTCCACATTCAGAAAAGATAAAACCAGCTAGGCACTTCCCCAGGCTCGTCACGCTTGGAAGCAGAGCTGCAAGCGACAGCCAAAATGTTCTCCACAGCCAAAAGCTGCAGACAAGAAGCTGCCTTCCCTCTCCCTTGGACTGCTGGGATGTAGGAGGCAAGAGAGTGTGGTCTCAGATACGAATGGTAAATAACTCAGTGAAAGAGGTGTCTAATTATGGTGGCACAGATAGAGGGATGATAGTTATTGGGGGTTTTTTTTTTTTCCTCTTTGGGATTTTAAGAATTGGACATTACTTACTTTTTATCTCCCTTTGGTAAGTTTTAATTTAAAAAAAAAATTCCTTTTCCCTGAATGGCTTGAAAACATTTGATTTTCTTCCAGACATTTTATTGAAGCAATTTCCTGCTTCATTTTTTAAAAATGTAAAATGTGGGATGGGGATAAAGAAAGATCTACCTGACTCTAGGACAAATAATACTTTTATATAAGGCCCTCTCTAAAGTATCCCAAGAAGGGAGGAGGGTATAGCTCAGTGGTAAAGCATATGCTTAACATGCAAGAGGTCCTAGGTTCAATTCCCAGTACCTCCACTAAAGTAAATAAATAAATATCCTTAATTACTGCCCCCAAAAAAAGTATCCCAAGAAAAGCACATGCTCACCATCTTTTATAATTGGTTAAAAATCTGTCACCTGATTGCCCTACAATCAACAATGAAAAAGATTCCAGCTTCATTTTTAGGTTGCCCAGGCTATATGACCGGATACTTGCCTAAGATTCCTTTCTGGAATCTGTGACAGGCTCTGTGATTTGAGTGATCAAAGGTGGCCCGTGGTTATGTCCCTCTGCATCTGAGTAACCCTATCAAGTGGAAATTTAAGAACAATTTTTCTCCTTGGCCATAGGTGTTGCAGGCTTGAGGCTAGATTCTCATTTTTTGTGGTCAGCAGGGAATTGGGAATGTGCCATCCTGAACTTGGAAGAGAAAGAAAGGGTCCAGATTCTCCAAAGCAGGTTATAATTTCCTGCCAGTTTCCCTGCCATACAGCAGAAACCCTTATTGAAAATAAAAAGAAAGATGATTATCCTCATTCTTAGGCTTTTCTGAGCAGAAAAAGAGAGCCGAGAATTTTGTGTCCTCTTTGAAAGAAGACAACTGAGCAGTGTTTCTCAAATTTTTTTCCTTTTGATGACCAGTGGAAAACTTTGCATGATCAAGGCTTGTCGTTAGTAGAGTTCTCTAAGTAACCTCGTTAACCAAATGTTCAAATCAATTAACTGCTTTTCAAGACTCTGAATAGCATTTATTAATGGACATTTATTGAACTGCCAGCTATGGTATTGGCATTGTGCTAGGTATGTGGATAGACTGAGAAGCTTAATCCAGTTAACCTGTTAAGGCAAGGGCTGAAAATAAACTGACAATGTCCACTTCATCTTTTTGGTCTTAACTATGCCAATTTAATTAAAATTCTCTTTATCTAAAATACTGCCTTTTATTTAATAATAGGCATTTTACTTTGGTTTATGTATAACATCAAATAAAGAATATTTAGCACTTCTCCAAAAAAAAAAAAAAGTGGAGAAAGACAAATAAACAAAATGTGCTACAAAATGTGTTACAACACAGAAATGTGAAAGCAGCTATGGGAGTCTATAGGAAGAGGGGGAAGTGGATCATGCTCATAGAAGGCTTCCTGGCTAAGATGATTTCTCACTTGCGCTTTAAAGGATGAGTAGGGTACCCAGATGAAGAAGAGGATATGGGTCAGTGGGCATTCCAGGTGAAGAGAGCAATCAGGGTGACCATTCAGTCTAAAATGTTTGGTGTCTGCAGGTGATTCCTGTAGGTGGCACTGCTACTGTTCTAATTAGGGTGTATGCCACCATGTACGCTGGATGAGCTACCTGGAGCTCTAATATCGTGGAATATAACCCTAATCATCACAGAGCAGGGGCCTGTTTGGACAGGACCATTGCCTTTCTGGCCCTTTTATACAGTTAATGCTGTCTTCATGCCTAAAGCATTTCCACGCTTTCACATGAACTAAAAAAAAAAAAAAAAAAAAAAAAAAAAACTTAATGTGGGTGTTACATAATCAGAACACCAGTACCTAGAGGCAACTCTTTTTGCCATTAGTCAAATATTTTATTGACTACTGTCTCAGCTAAGCCACCTGGATTGCACTGTACTACTTTTCAATCACTAAAAGTTTCTCTTTATTTTAAGGTAATAGAATATATAACAATTATGATATTCTTGGGCATTTTCTTGGTTCAGAGAGAGAAAAACATAATAAGGCATTTTCTTAGATGTTTTGAATTTAAATCTTTACTTTTCAGGAGGAATAATACATACACCCATGGCCTAACCACTATATTCTAAATACAACCAATGTAAAAGGTAGTTTTAAAAAAGTATCGTTATTTTAAAGGATATTCTCTGACATTCTTCCCATCTCTCCCCACTCTCCCCAAAGGGGAAAAAAAAACAACTCTAAGCAAGATTATAGCTGTGTTTCTGAGCCACATAAAGGATCATTTCTGTTTCTGAAATTTGGCATAGCTCTATCTAGAAGCCCATCTGTGCTGTGCTCTGAAAGGTCGCTCTCTTGGAGGGCATATATTAGCAGGGGGGATCAGTTAAATCATTCCTGGGCATCAGTGGGATGACAGGGCACCCTCACTCTCGACTCTCTAGCATGGGCTAGTAAAAAGCTTTCCTACTACGTGAAATCATGCTTGACTCATTGCTCACTGACTTCCAGACCTCACCTGCCTTTCACTGTGGCCTCCAGGGCCCTTGCCTCCCTGCCAGGACAGCTGCTGTGCTGCTGAAAACCAGGTAGCACAGTAAGCCAAGGGCCTGGCTGCTGCCCACTCATACACTCATTCTTTCATTCATATACCTTTCCACAAGTAGTTATTAAGTGCCTAATACATGTCAGGCACTGTTCTAAGCAGACACCAAAACAGACAAAAGTCCTAGTCTTCAAGAGACTTCTATTTGAAGGTGTATTTCTGTTAGCTCTGGTGCCCTGCTTTCTGTTTCCATGGCTACTGATAGAGGTGTCTGCCAGCGTGGCTGGGGTTCTGTGTTTCTTCTAGGCACTTTGCTCCACTGTCACTTTTAGAAGTGGCCTTCTCAGTACAGTGTTTCTAATTCATTACATGCAGACATTTTTTTCCCCAAGGTATTCCATAGTATTTAGGTAGGGAGAAATTCCTGCCTCAACTCATACTGTGCCCCAAGTCAACATTTACTTCCAGTGATTCAGGTGCTACGGAAAGGTCTGGGTCATCAGCTAGATTGTCCCTTCTCTATGGTAAATTTCTTCTCAACAATTTTGCTCTCCCACTGTCATTTTAATATCTGATTCCTACCAAGCTCCCCACAGCCATCTTTGCCATCAGACATGTGCTAACAAATGTGAAACGTAAAAGGAAAGATCTACATCCCAACCTCTAATCTCACAAAGGTTTCCCCCCACCAATCCTATATAAATTTGTAAATGCAGATAAAAATGACAATAGAATACCTTCCAGCTTCACTAGACAGAATTTAGCTCAAATGCCAGTGGGTATTACCTCTCTTTATCTAAGTGTCTAAGGCCCAGTCTTTGTTGAGCTAAAAAGTCTCCTGTTATAGATGACTGGATAAAGAAGTTGTGCGTGTATATATATATACACACACACACATATACACACACACACAATGGAATACTACTCAGTCAAAAAAAATAAAGTAATGCCATTTTCAGCAACATGGATGGACCTGGAGATCATCATTCTAAATGAAGTTACCCAGAAAGAGAAAAAAATACCATATGCTATCACTCATATGTGGAATCTAAAAAAAAAGGACACAAATGAACTTATTTACAAAACAGAGACAGACTCACAGATATAGAAAACAAACTTATGGTTACCAGGGGGAAGAGGGATAAACTGGGGAGTTTGGGAATTGTACATACAAACTACTGTATATAAAAGAGATAAACAACAAGGTCATACTGCATAACACACGGAACTATATTCAATATCTTGTTTATGGTCTATAATAAAAAAGAATAGAAAAAAATGTATATATATGTATATGTGTGTGTATATATATAAACTTAATCACTATGCTGCACACCAGAAATTAACAGAACATTGTAAATTGACTATACTTCAATTTTTAAAAATTAATTAGAAAAATAAAACAGTTAAAAAAACTCCTGTTATATATGAAATACCATAAACATTTTACTAAAGGTGATTTTTAAAAAGTAATTTGAATATTTCCTGGTTTTTATTTTAAATTAAGCTTCTTCCAGTTTTTATTATGGAAGTAATATATAATAATTTATAATTAGAAATTAAACATAGAAAGACAAGAATATAAGCCATGTTCCACTATCCAAAGGAAATGAAACTTATAATTCCATTGCATTTTATGCATTTTGACTTCCTATCTCTCAAAAATGTTTTAAATTAATTTTAATCAATTATTGCCCCCCAAAATACAGAAAGACATAGAGTATCAAAAACTTCCCAGTTTTCCCCCACAATAGCATTTCCTAGAGTTAATCACTAAATAGTGGCTATCCTCCTAGACATTTCTATGCTTACATAAACTTATGTTTTCAATCTTTTTGAATGCATAGGTTTTTTGGGGGGTTGTTTTATAAAATGTTACATTTCTTTTTTTCCCCAACATGTCTTTGTTGAGGTCTGTTTTATAAATCACATAATCCACTAATTTCAAGTGTACAATTCAATTATTTTTAATAGTTATTTTACTATTTTATATGTGCAATTGTCACCATATATGCGTTGTAGAACAGCCTCATCACTCAGTAAGATCCCTCACACACATTTACTGTCAATCCCTTTTCCCCTGAGCCCCTACCCCGGGCAAATACTAATTTACTTTCTGTTTAGAGCTTTGCCTTTTCTGGATATTTCATATAAATGGAATCAGACAACATGTGGTCTCTTGTGTCTACTTTATTTCACTTAGCAGAATATGTTTCTTTTCAGAGAGTGAAGAAAAATGTTTATGGATGCTGATGAGTTTTATTTGAAGATGATCTCTCACAAGCGAAAAATACAAAGAAGTTTCATGTACTGACAATGTTAGGGCAAGGACTAACAGCAATTCTTAGCCATTGGATAGCTAAGTTTTTTGACACTCCACTCTTCCCTCTAGTGGCCGGGATGAAAAAAGGATATTGTGTTTGTCGCTTGTTGGAACACATCCCAGATTCTTCAAAAGCTCCCAAATGAGGGGCATGACATTTGGGGATTTCAGGTGAGCCATATTTCCTTCTGGTTTATTAAAGGGCTTTTATAAAGAACATTTCCTGGGAGGCATAATTTATCATTTCTTGCAGTTTTCCCACCATCAGATCTACCAGCCTCCCCATGTGGAGGGACTTAGTATGGTATTAAGAGCTCAAAGTGTGGTTTCCAATTGCTCAAGTTCAAATCTCAGCCCTGCTGCTTCCTACTTACAGGGCCTGCGGGAAGCCACCCACTCAGTGGCCGAGTTTCTTTCTCTTCTGTACGATGAAGATGATAATAATACCTGCTTCATGGGGCTGTTGTGAGGACTGAATGAATTAAGATGCATGGAACGCCTTAGAACAGTCCTGACATAGTAGGAGTTGAATAAATCTTACATAGCCTCAGTTCCACTTTTTCTGCCTTCATTCCTGCTACAATAAATGCCCAAGCTAGCTTTCCCTGGGCTCTGCTGTTATCCCCACCCTTCTTCCCAATGATTTTGCTGTGTTAATTTTCTCATCTTTCTCCTTTTGTGATTTCCTCCTCTTTACCAGATTATCCCACTTCTTTCTGCCCCCATTACCACCTCTCCAGTTCATGACAAACACCATTGCTGCAGTCTTCTGATCAGTCACCTTACTCTACCCCTAGAGTGTGCTGTCACTCAGCAACCCAAGTATCTAAAAAATATTCACCAGAATTTCTTTCTTTCTGCTCAAAACTAATGTTTAATGGGAATGAGTAATTTGCATGTTGTATCTGATGGATACTGAAAGACCTTCTAGTTACAATTAGCTCCCTTATAGCCAACTACTGATGCTTGACTTCCCTGCTTTTCCAGGTCCAGCACCATAACCATGGACTTCTCCGTTTTGAAGACAGTCCTGACCAAGGCAGGCAATATAACTAGAGCTCATTTTCACTCACAGATGGTGTCTGGGATTAATTCTACTGTTATTAGCCCTACATGTCTGCCAATTCCACACTTCCTGGGTGAGCTCTGGGCCCCTAATACTACCCTCTAAGCTGTACCCTTCCCAATAACCTGCTATGTTGGCTTAGGGTGTGTGTATCTAAAATTTGCTGCAGTGTCGGCTTTAGACACCAGGATACTCTGCTAGAAGTAGAATCTTCCCTGGCTACCAACAATGGATTCGGGTACTTGTAAGATGCCTAGGTTTTGTCATTTTTCTTTCCTAGGGATAAGACTGGGCTTTCACCTCCCTGCCCCCACAGCTTATCTGAGGTCCTGCTGGAAGCTAATGGACCACCCAACACTGCCCTTCAGCTCACGCTGCATCACATCTCCCCACTAGGAGACTCCCGCTGGCACACCCTGCCTGCTAGACTAGAACTCCTTGGATATTGGGGGGGGGGCTTGGGGATGCTTATGCCCCTTCAGTTCTGACATATGCAACTGACCAAGTTCCCTGTAGCACGTTTTGTTTATTTTGCCCAAAAGCAGGGAATAAGTCCACCCCTCTCTTAGCCCTGTCAGTCCCAAAGCACTCCCACATGAGAAACTGACCAGGACGGGCCCCATCCCTCCAGTTCTTGCCACAGTGGGGCTGCAAGTTACTCAGGCTAAATCAGGAAAGTAGTACAAGAATTCAACCGGCAGCCCACACACCAAATGTCTACATATGTAGAGATGATCAATCACGTAGACAAACTGTGTAGTAAAATCTGTTCCATCCTCCAACCTTGAGAAATATACCTTCAGAGTAATAAAACTGAAATATATGTAAAGCTATGTTTCTTAATATGACTAAAAATTGGCAAAATAGTGAAGATGAATGATTTTAATTATTATTGCACATCTGGGTGTTCTATATGATGAGTGTAAAATAAAAGTGATCATAACTAATAAATTTTTATGTTTATTTCTCTGGTCTTCATTTCAGCAAATTTCTAATTGTAATGTTATAATCCAGACATTTACAATGATGGGCCTTGACACTCACTGCTTCAAACTATTCCGGGGAATGGGATATCTCCTTTGCTCTGGCTTCATGTCTAACACCCCTGGCCTTTCTCTGCCCTGTTCATGGTCTGGTCCCTAGGGGAGGAGTGAGGTATTTCAATGGAGATTTTGGGAGAATAAGCTGAACATCTTCAAGTTCTTCCTCCTTCTTTTGTCTTGAGTTTTGCCTGATCTCTGGGTGCACAGTCACCTCTACTTTTTCACGTGGTTGTCCAGCACCATCTACGAGGAGGCAGGTAAGTTTAATTTAGGGGTGAAATATTAAGTAATCCCCTTGGCTAACATACCTAATCTACATCCTTCAACTGCCTTTAATGGCAATAAAGGTGACATTTTTCTCTCTTGCTGCTTACCTCTTTCATTTTTTCCTCAATAGGTTCCACTTGTGGGCAGGAAATAGGGATATCATTCATTGGGCCCTATAAATTCTGACATGTGTGGTGGATGAGGTTCACATGGGCATACGGCCTGGGCAGTATGCTTCTTTCATAGATTTGCCCAAATGTGGGCATAACTTTTAACTAATTCCTCACAGCACAGATTAAGCCATAGTTTTACTGGAAGCTCAGGGAAGGAGTACAACACAAAAAATACTTTACAACTACAGCTCAATCCCAGATCCGCCCTGGGCTCTCCAGCCGAGTTAGCTCCCAGCCTGGCTCCTGCACCGGATCTCCAACAGCTTACCCTGTCACCCAAAGACGTGCTTGACCACTCTAACCTCTCACTTTGGCCTCAAAATACAGACACAACACCTTCCCAGCCCCTGCTGAGTCCCAGAGGGGAGAGGAAGACTTTCTCTCCTCTAAAAGACACAGGCCACCTCTCAAGTCCTCAGCTTCTTTCTGTGTCTGAACCAACTTTTCCCCAAGTTGAGTGATAGTGGGAACATGGTTTGTCGGAGAAAAATTCATCCCCATATATAAGTGTGAAATCTGTCCCTATGGTTCTTACAGTACAGTTCAAAAGTGCATTTTCCAGACACAAATGTATTTACTTACAGAATAGAACAGACTCACAGACACAGGAAACAAATTAATAGTTACCAAAGGGGAAAGAGGGAAGGATAAATTAGGAGTTTGGGATTAGCAGATACATACTACTATACACAAAATAGATAAATAACAAGGACCTACTGTATAGCACAGGGAACTATATTCAATATCTTATAATAACCTATAATGGAAAAGAATCTGAAAAAGAGTGTATAACTGAATCACTTTGCTGTACACATGAAACTTACACAATATTATAGATCAACTATATTTGAAGTTTAAAATAAGAAAAAAAGTTTAAAAAAAAGTACATTTTCCAAAGTTTGGGTTCCACAGTGTTAAATAATATCATGAGTGGTAAACCAGTTGATTATACAATTCACAGTGAACTGGATCCGGCCTAGGCTAGTTCTTTTCATAGCCTTTCCTTCGGCCTGAAGAGATTAGGCCTGTAAAATCTCTTCTGCTCTCTTTTCTCTCTTAATTCTCCATCTCCAAAGAGCTACTCCAAAATAATGCAGGATTCCTTGGAAGTATGGGAGAGTCTGGTTGCCTAACATTCTGAGAAACTTCAGCAGACAATTAGTGAATCATGGCCTAGCAATTACGGCCTTTGTGGAGATACCGAAATAGCTGATCAGATATCCTTCACCAGATATCCCTAACCCCATTATTTGTCAGGTGTGTTGGTAGGTCCTAAGAAAGGCAGATAATGAGACTGAGTTTATTTAAATAGGAGATTTATTGGGGAATGAAGCCTATGAAAGAAAAAGGGAAAGGATACAGGATTGAGCAGAGACAGCCTTCAGGCCAGGATGCAGCTCTGACACTTGGAAAAGGAAACAGAAGAGGAAGCAGGAGAGAGAGCCTCAGGCCAACACAAATTTGATAAAGTCTCAGTCAACCTGTCTAGAGCAGACTGCCTGTTAGAGGAGTCCAGCCTTGGGCAGAAATGATCAGAGCTGGCAGCCCTGCCGGGATCAGTAGTTGGCTGGGCTGTCCAGAAGGAGCGTGGCCTAAGCCTGAAAGCCAAGGTGGACAGTTCCTTGTAGCTGAACAGCATGCTCCTCCTTGCAAAGAGATCCAAATGTGGAACCTCCTTGGCTTCCACAGTAGGGAACTTTCTATTTGTCAGCTGACTCTCCATAAGTTAGAGGACCAAGTGAACCCTCAAAAATGGTTTGCTCATCACTTTAGCAAGATGCATTTCCTAACTATTCCCTTTCTCTTTTACTTCTTTCCATCACTAAAGCCAGAACTCCATTCCACGGCAATATTTCTTGCTAGGACTATTACAGTAATCGCCCCTGGTCTTCCCATAACCCACTCTTGTGCCTTCCAGACTGTTCTTTCCACCACAGTCAGAATCCTCTTTTCAAATACAATTCTAATTAAAAAACCTGAGCAGCTTAGCCTTACTCTTAAAAGACACAGTTAAATTCTTAACACCACTTTCAAGGTCCTGAGGGCCACTCCCAACTACATCTTCAGCCTAGTCTCACATTCTTCATTTGCTCTGCTCTAGTACAGTGGCCTTCTTTCTATTCCTAGAAAATGTGCCTTGCTTCTTTCTTTCCCAGGGCTTTGCATAGGCAAATTCCTCTGCCTGGGATGCTTCTCACATTCTTTCCATCTCTGAGAAATACAGCATGATGCAGTTGGTGTTTGTTTATTTTTAACCTATTCAACATACTCTAAATTTCTTTTTAAAATTAAGCAAAATGTAGGTCAGAGGGGAGGATGTTTATAAAAATAAAATTAAACATCCAGGGAGAGTATAAATAGACACATAAAATATTGAAGGACAATATTACCACACAGGTCACACGTAGAAAAAGTTGAATATGATGATTGTTTTTAAAGAAATAATTTACTAATTTTTTAAAATTATTTTTCAGATTATTATAAAGGATAAATTTGCAGCCAGTTATTTCTGTGGAACCATGAAAAATTTACGTACTGCTCTGTGAAAAAAGCAAAATACAAGTTGATAAATATAGGACTTCCATTTCTAGCAGTACAGACAGCTGGATAACTGGAAAACCTTCTTGCTATATAATATCTACAAATTTTGGATAAAATATAATAAATGTTCCTTTCAATACATAGTGGAGAAATATCTCTAAGGGAAAGAGAGAGAGAGAAAGACAGAAGATAGGGAGAGAACATACTAATAATTGATAAAATTAGGTGAGGTATATACATGTGTTCCTTGAACTATTTTTTAACTTTTCTATGTGCTTGAAATTTTCAAATTAAAGTAAAACAATAACAAAAAATAACAAGATAGAACCAAAATTCTGAACACAGTATCAGGTGAGACAAGGAAGAGGATGAGAGATGAGATCAAAATTATAGCATTTCAGGGGAGGGTATAGCTCAAGTGGTAAAGCACATGCTTAGCATACATGATGTCCTGGGTTCAATCCCTAGTATCTCCTCTAAAAAATAGATAAATAAATAAACCTAGTTCCCTCCCCTCCACCAAAAAAAAAAAAAAAAAAATTACAGCATTTCAAGGTTGTTGTATTCTATAGGAGGAAAGAGACAACTGCTTTCTATAGATGTAAATAGAGAATAAAGAAGCTGCACATATTTTTAATTTCTTTTAAGTATGACTTTGGGATTTTTACTGTGTTGTTAATCCCAAAGACATTAGACAGTTTCATTTAAATATTTGTAAAAGTAGTGAAAGATATGCACAAGGTATCTCAGCATTGCTTTTAGTAGCTTCACAAATCGGTGAAACAACCCAGTTTAGAACTGGTATGTGAATTATGATAGATATACTCAGGGTAATGCTATGCCTCCATGTTTATTGACTTAAAAAGATTTCATGCTTACAACTGAGCAACATAGGTCACAGAATACATGAATAAGCTCTTTTACATAAAACTGTTTTTATAGATCTATGAGTATGAAATTGGTTGTCTCAGTAGTAAGTATCTGGATGACTTCACTTTGTGCTTTACAATTTTCTGTATTTGAATTTGTTAAAATGGGCATTAAAAAATAAAAACAGTAAAGCTGTTCTTAAAGGTAAGTGATAAAATAAATTCCAAGTACTTTCTGCTCTTCCATTTCCACCTGGGGGCTCTCCCATTTCCACCTGGGCACTCTCCCTCAGCAAAGATGTTTGAAATCATTGTACCTAGAGATGAAGAGAAAGCCAGCAGAGACTAGAGTACAGCTACACTTTCTCTCTTGCAGGCGGCTGAGTCTGCAGTCTGTGATAGGACTCCAGTACGCACAAAAAGTGTACTGTCTGTGCCAAGCACAGGGGCTCCTAGTCTGGCTAGTGCCAAGAGGTGACCAGAACAAGGAACAGGTGGATGGTGTCAGTGTCCCACCTAAGCACGACCTGCTGTGGTTCCCAGAGCATGCTGAGCTGAGGCACCGGGTGGCAGCACTCATCCCTTACTGCGGTGCAGACCCAGCCCAGGCCAAAGTCAAGTTACTTAACAGCACTGGGATATAGCCACTGTGATGGTGCTGTTAACAGTTGACACCATTGTATTTTTAACTATGTGTCCTATATCTCCTCATCCACTTACTTATCTTAACATCATATGTGTCATCGTATCTCTCCGGCGGGGGCAGGCTTTGCAGTTACAGTGCAGCACTTGCACCTTACTCTCCCCCAAATATCTACAATGAGAGCAAACACACTGGGAATACAGATGCTTTTGCTCTGAGCTACAATCACGGCTTTTCGGATATTACTTACCAAGCAGTGTTTCTGGTTAGGAATCACAGCTGGAAAACTGATTTCAGTTCATTACACTTCATTCTGTTGCCCCTAAATTTTGCACACTATATTCTTGTATATTATTTCAAATAAAATGAGAAAAATTATTTTTAAAAAAGTGTATTGCATTCTTCTTGTCTGAAAGTTAGGAATATATGGCCTATTCCTGTCTGGCTATGAGATCCACACAGAGAAAGGGGTCATTATTTCCCTGGTCAAGTAAAAAAAGGGTCCCTTAAAGGCCCAGCTGCCACTAGGGATTAGAAAAGCAGCTGTGATCAAACAAGTACCCGAAGGCTATGGAACTCAGTATCAAGGAATTCTTCTCAATTCCAGGATTCAAGATGACCCCTCCCTTCACATTCTTTCAATATTCCACCTAATTCATCCACCAGAATACTTTTTAGATCCTTCTCAGCAATTCATTCCCATCTTTTCTAAATCTTGCACTAAGGCACTGCTTCCATCAGGGATTTAACAAAGTATGTAGGTGCACATACTAATTGTGAGGTGTGGGTGCCTCCTGGGCCCAAGGATGACTAAGGTTTGTAGGTGGTGTGGAACTCACAGGCAAGGAAATGCACCTGAGAGTCCAAGAAGCACTTAATATTGAAATGTGTATCCTGACCTAAGCCCCTTAGTTGAGCCTCCTGCTGTATAGCTATGAACACTTGTCCAACTCTGAAGGTCTGCAAAATCTATTTTCAAAGTAATCTAGATTTGTAAATGTTAAACTCCTGGTGGGAGTGCAGGGTAGGCACTCTCAAGCACAGCGAGTGGGAGTATTTTTTGTGCCCCCCCCTCCAAATGCATATGTTGAAGCCCTAATCCTCCAGTGTGATTGTATTTGGGGATAGGCCCTTTAGGGTGATAAGTAAGGTTAGATGAGGTCATAAGGGTGGGGCCCTAATCCGATAAGGCTGTTGTCCTTACAAGAAGAGGAAGAGACACCAAAACTCCCTCTCTCCACATGTGCACAAAGGAAAGGCCACGTTAAGACACAGGGAGCAGGCAGTTCTCTATGAGCCAGGAAGAGCTCACATCAGAAGACAAATTTGCTGGCACCCTGATTGTGGACCTCGAACCTCCAGAATGGTCTACTGCTTAAGCCAGCCAGTCTGTGGTGTTTTATTATGGTACCCTGAGCAGACTAATACAGGTACCAAAACTTTAAAAAATCCTACCCTTTTATGCAATTATACTTTTAGGAATAATCTCCAATGAAATCATCATGAATATACATAAAAATGTAAGTTCAAGGATAGTCTTTGAAGTTCTATTTATAATGTGAAAAAAACAGAAACAAATATCCAGGACCATGTGACTGAATAAATAAGTAAATGGTGAAACTCGTTCTTTTAATATGCTATGAGAGGATATTTAACATGGAAAAAGAGTCACAAACATACTATTTGGTGAAAAAACAAAGTTATACAATAGTGTATATAATATAAGCCAATTACTAGGTAAAATATTGTTATGCATAGAAAGAAGTGGAGATGGATTTACTTATACATATATTTATTTTTATACCAAAATATTAAGAGTAATAAGGTCAGGATGATGGATTGATCAGCAATTTTTAGTTTCTCCTTTTTGTCTATATATATATATGGGTTTTCAAAAACATCACAGTGAATAGGTATTAATAATTTTTGGAATAAGAAAGAAGCCTACAAAGCTTGTTGCATTCTTACAAATCTGAGCTTGATAGACTGAAACATTAAGTTGAAAAAATAGGCTTACATTTAGATTCAAAAACCATAATTTTTCAGAAGGGAAACAAACTGCTTGGATTGCAATCCTTGAGTTTCAGGTGACGATAAACTCACCTAGAGCCAACAACACAATATGGCTGCTAAAAATACTAATATAATCTTAGGTTGCACAACAGAAGTACAGTTTACCATACTTTGTTACTCTCAAGAGTGCCACATTTAGAGAGCGGGAAATGGTGTCCATAGGGAAACAACTGAAACGGTGTAGGAGCACATGGAGATTCACTGAGGATGCTTACTGGGCTCAAAAAAGAGAAGAGGAAGGATAGACAGACTTGGCAACTGGGAAATAGAGGGCTGGCATATAGAAGATGGAATCTTTTTTTTTTTTTTTTCTGTTATGCCCTTAAAAGAAGAGCTAGAGTGAGTAATTATTGGTTATAGGGAGGCAGCTTTCATATTAAATACAAGAAAGAAGTTTCCAACAATCATTAGTCTATAGCAACAGGATGGGTGGGAAGCGGTTGAGTAAGGGTTGAGATAAAGGAGATTTAGAAAGTTGTATATCCAGGTGGGAAATCAGACCAGGTAACCCGTAAGGCATCTTCTACATCTAGGAGTCCAGGTTATTTTTGGAGCGTGCCTCTGAACCTGCGGGACCAGTCTGCTCACAATGATGAAACCCATCTCAGAGAGTTCAGCAGTGGCCAGCCAGGCAGCCCAAGACCTGCAGCTTCAGGCTCTCGCCCACTCCTGACTGTCAGGCCTGTTTCTGACATATTGGTTTCTTCTTTTTTCCTCTCCCAATAGAAATACCTTTACAAAAAAGATTTTTAAAGCAATATATATGCTCACTGTAAACAATTTAAATTCTGCAGAAGTGTGTGACTACAAAAACCTTGCAGGTTCCCTTCTATGCTTCATTTCCGAATTCTTATATGTAAATGATACATTCTATCCATAGTGTAGAATAATATAATCCTTCACTCAATAATTATATTGGGGGTCTTTCAATGTCAGTACACATACTGGGTGTCCAAAAAGTTGGGATATCTAGGATAAATTTATTTATTTTTTATTGTGCTAAAATATACATAACAAAATTTACTATTTTAACTACTTTTAGGGGTACAAGTCACCAGCATTAAATACATTCACAATGTTGTACAACCCTGTCCATAAAGGTAAATTTATTTTAAAACAGTATGTTAGTTACAATTTCAAAAAATATGCTTGGGGGAGGGTATAGCTCAGTGGTAGAGCACATGCTTAGCATGAATGAGGTCCTGGGTTCAATTCCCAGCACCTCCATTTAAAAAATAAATAAATAAAATAAATAAATAAACCTAATTACGCACCCCCTCCCCAATATGCTCAATGCATTGCTTTCAACCTTTAGACACATTTTCAGGGACATTTAAAGCAATGGGACCTATGTCAGTCTGAACAAACTAAAATAAATATGCTATTTTCCCTGTGATCTCAAGCCTTGTCTACACTGTAGTGATAGAGGCAGGCAGAAGGTAGAAAGGAGTGAACAAGGGTTCTGTAGTCTTGGCTCAAACACTACTGAATATGTGGCCTTGGGCACATTATTTAACCTCTCTGTTATTCTATCATTGTTTGACTCTTCTTTCTTCGTACAACCCAGTGACCTCCAGAGAGCTGTACTCTTTTCTCCACTCCAGGAAATATAGTTTTACAAGTCATTTCAACAGAGACTGGCCTATGTGGTATGGTTTGAAAAATAACAGGAGAACCACCCACTCAAACCATCTTCTCTAACGGCCTGCCACGTTCTTCAAATTCCAACCTGACATTACTGCTTTGCAGAGCTGGCCTCATGGGTGTACGAGCTGTGCAGCTGCAGGGTCCTCACACTTAGAAGGGCCCTGTGCTTCGTTTGATGTTCTGCTCTTGCTGTCTTGAAACTCTTAATTATTTTTGAGCAAGAGGCTCTGCATTCTCATTTTGCACTGAATCCCACAAATTATGGAATAAGTCCTGCTCCTTTGGATGAAAGCATTAAACTCAGAAGGGCCTTATTTTAAGAGCAAATAATTTTCCTGAAATGCATACCATATTAACACCAGTTAACACTCATTCTGTCATATTAATTAATGTGTTGACTAATTAATTAAGATAGCAGAAATATGAAGGAAAAAAAAAGATAGCAGAGATCTGAAGGATTGAAGCATTGAACCTCCAACTTTTAATGTGGAGAAGAAGCCTGAATAGGTCCAGAGCATGAATATTGCCTGCACAGGGTATCCTCAGGGCATCTGAAAGGGTGGGTGGGAGGGGCAAACGAAGACACCAGACACCAGAAGACTTGATGTATTTTTGTTGAATGACAGTACAAATAAGTGAGTGAGTGAATGAACGAATGAATGAGAGGTGCTAAGGGGAAGAATGGAAGAGACGTGTAATTCAAGTTTGGCTATATATATACATACACACACACACACACACACACACACACACACACACGTGTGTGTGTGTTCTATAAGGCACAGACTTACACATTTGGAGCACCATCCTAAAGGAAGAGACTAAATGACTGCTTCCTATCTGAGCTATTCTGCCTACTGCACGCACTTCAGATGAAACTCAGCCTGCTCTTCTGGTCATAGCAGACTCCATCCAGGACTGGAGCACAGGTTAAAGGCAGCGACATAAGGCATGAGGTGGGCCAGCTGCCACTGAGGAGGTCTGGGTAGCATTCTGTCCCAGGATACTATGCCACAATAAATGGTTACAAACTGACTCAAATAAAATATCTCTTTTGGGAATTATACAGGAAGATGAGTCGTTTTATACCAAAAAGGAGGTGAATCATTCTAGTTAAGATTACTGCTGTGAATAAAAGTCCTGGTTCCTGTAGCTCCTGTTACTCAGTCTCCGAAAGTAGGAGCAGCTGGATGAGGAAATTTCCAGAGCTACTTTCCTTTCTTGTCACTCCAAGTCCCCACATATCCCTGCAACACATTCTCTCATCGGAGGTGATGTATGCCTGTGTATTCCTTTGATCTTAGACAAGCTAACTAATTTGGAGCACACTATTATTAAAACAAGAACCTTCTGTAGACCATGTGGGAGCAATCCAAATGTTCATCAGCTGGTGAAAGGATAGACTAAATGTTGTATATATGTAGAGCAGAATATTATTCAGCTTTAAAAAGGAAAGAAACTTTGTCATATGCTATAACATGGATGAACCACAAGGACATTACGCCAAGTGAGGTGAGCCAGTCACAAAAAGGCAAATGCTGCATGATTCCACTTATATGAGATATTTAAAGTAGTCAAATTCACTGAAACAGAAAGTAGAATGGCAGCTGTGAGGGGCTGGGGGGAAAGGGAAAATAGGAATGGATATAGTGGTTCAGTTTTGCAAGTTGAAAAAGTTCTAGAGGTCTGTGTACAACAATGTGAATATACTTAACACTGCTGAACTGTGCACTTAAAATAGTTAAGATGATAAATTTTATATTAGGTGCTTACTACCACAATTTAAAAAATTAAGTATTACTAAAAAAAAATCTTAGACCATTCAGATCTGGGGACCATTTGATTTCACTACAGCCAAAACTTTTCTCCTTATATGTCTTGATCATGATGGTTTATAAGGTGTCTCTAAGGCCTTGGGGACAGTTGTATCAGGGTTACATTGCTGCTAAACTTTTATAACAAACAGAACTTTTTTACTATGCAAAACATCAAAGTGGGTTCCCAAATGTTTTCATCTTCAAATCCAAAAGAGATCGTTTAATTTTATATTTGGCTAGTAACACCTTTGGCTTTATAGTGTGAAGCCATTTTTACATGTTATCTCATTTGATCCTTATAACAACAAACCCACCAAGTTATAATCTGATTAGACTGGAGAACATTATCCTCTGACCCCCTCTGTCCCTTCAGCAGGTAAAGAAGGCAGTAATGGGGCTGTCATCAAAAACATGGTACAAATTTAAACAAACATCCCTTTTTGTCAAAACAACTTAAAAAAAAAGTCAACATTAGTGTAGCAAGATACACCCTGTCTAATAAGAAAGCAGCCAAACTTGGTTTAGTTGACTTTTAAAAGAATGTTGACGTTGTCTAAATCAGAAATATTGGAAATTTAAAAGTACTATGCATAGTTCTGGAAAAAGAAAGAGACAAATCTAATTTTCAGACACTATTGTCGAGTTAATGAAAACCGGTCCTTTTGAATTTGTTTGTTGACCCCACATTTCTCAGAAGCTTCCATTTATACAACTTTCGACTTGCACACAAACCTGATAGATTTGCTTCCAATAATTTCAAGCTCTTTCAGAGCTCATTTTCTTTGAGAAAATGGTCAGTTGTCTGGATGTGCACTGAAAGCTTTAAACAGAAGAGGGCACTAAGTCAGACAGCTTCCAACACCAGGCTCACCAGAAATGTGAGAGGAAGAGAGTGTGAGGGGGAGGGGAGGAGGGGGGTGCACACGTGGAGGAAGCAGAAGGATGAAGGGGCAATTGATTGATGGGAATTCATAATTAAACCCAATTGCAACTGCAATTCAGGAAGGAAGTGAATATTCATGTGATTTCTCTTTCATGCTAGAAAGCAATCGGGATTTGGTGCAAGGCACAGGGTTTGAGATTTTGCATGTGGTGCTCTGAAGAAAAGAGGGTGACTAGAGAGGACGGAAAGAGGTAGATAGCACACTGAATCTAAATGCTGCCTGTAAACAAAGGAAACAAGTAATTAAAGAGATCCTGTGTGTGTATTCATTTTCTAAGTACATGGACAAAGGCCAGAAGGCAATGAAACAAATAGTGTTGGTCTTACTACCACTCAGCTTTATTTTTAAAAAATTTTAAACATGGAAGTATTTCCAGAAATTTTATAAAGTTAAAGTTAAAATTCCATTCTAGAAGGAAAAATATTATACTGTTCTATTTCAAATATTTTGGGTAAATTATCTGGAGAAGTGTCAGAGGATTTAGCTTTTCTGGTTAAACCTAAAAAATAAAACATCATAAGATGATGGCTTTGGAATAGATTTTGAAGTCATACAGTTCAAGACAAATATTTCAGTATCCTATTATAAGAATAATTTCTTGATTTTCAGGTTTTAGGTTTTCCTTTTCTGGGAGAACTGCCCACATTGTCCCCCACCTCCCTCTCCCCAGATGAGACAAGAGTTAACTAAGCCCTTCTTGCTGTAAGAAAGTCTGTCCAGAGCAGCACTGTTCATCAAAAATACAGTGCCAGTGATGACTATAATTTTCAATGTTTTAGTAGCCACATTAAAAAAAAGTTAAAAAAAATGAAATTGATTTTTAAAAATTATTTGATTTAACTCAATATATCCAAAATATTATCAAGTCAACATGTCATTAATAAAAAAAAAACTACTACTAAGTTACTTTACTTTTTTTTTTTTGCACTCTTTGAAATCTGGAGTATTTTACATTTACAGCACATGTCAATTTGGACAAGCCACAATGAAAATGCTCAAAAGCCACATGTGGCTAGTGGTGACAGTGCTGAATAGTGCAGATCTGGAACATAATATTTTTCTCATGAAAAAATAAGCAACCAATCAGTGAAGCGGCAAACTTAATCATGTATCTAAAAGATGCACTTCCATCTATAAGTCTAATTCTACTTTACCCCTTTTTCAACTGTTTTTACTGTGGTAAAATACACATAATGTAAAATTCAACTTTTAAAAAAATTTTTTTTTTAAATTGGGGGGTGGTTAGGTTTTATTTATTTATTTAGATTGAGGTACTGAGGATGGAACCCAGGACCTCCTGCATGCAAAGCATGCACTCTACCACTGAGCTATACCCTCCCCCCAAACATTTTTAAATGTACAGTCTAACCTAACTTTTAAAACGATTTGTTTAACAGTATCATTTTCACTCAGAATGTTTACATAAGTTTCCCCCTCCTATGGATATAAAAATAAAAAAGGAAAGTTTCAATGTGAAAATACTCTTGTTTTCATTGTCAACAGAATTATTAAACTACTTTGAAATACCTATTTGAGGGGTCATTTCCCCATCACCTAACAATCTCAGACACAAAACTCAAAAACTCAAAGGGAAAAGTCTGAGACGCTGGCATCTGAGAACAGTAGCTCCTTTACAGCCTAAACATAAAAATTAAGGAAAAAATTTAGAAGCAACTTATATTAATTTTCTAAATATTGAAATGTTTTAGTTATATTGATGATGCTATTACAACTCTTACATTTCTCCATAAAGAGCAACATAATGCAGCAAATTTTCTTTCATTGACATGGTTTTCTCTACCCTTCTTAAGTAAATAAATACAAATGGAACTAGAATATTCAAAATAAAACAACTCAAATAATCCATTAAACTTTTTTTTGTGTAAATCCCCTATTTTTCATTTCATATACAATTTTACGTTCAGAATTGAGTGACTTGTATATGAATAATATGGTATTAACCCTTATTGGAAAAACTCAACTTTTAAAACTTCTGAATTGTGTAAACTTAACTTCCTAAAACTTTTATATTCTTTAACTATATTCCAAAGTATAGTATTTTTGAGTTTTGCTACTCGTTGCTCTATGCATATAACTGTTTTCATGAATCCACTAAACTTAGAATGGTGAAGTAAAATAAGAAATTATCTGGGGGAAGGGTATAGCTCAGTGGCAGAGTACAAGCCTAGCAGGTATGAGGTCCTGGGTTCAATCCTCAGTACCTCCATTAAGAAAAATAAATAGATAAGCCTAATTACCTCCCTTCGCCCACCAAAAGAAATTATTTAACATGCTTGTTTACTGAGGAAGCATTGGTAGTTGCCTCTCCCACCCCCACCCCAGTCCTTTAGTTTGGTCACACCCAAAAGTCAATGCAGCATAGTTACATCACAGCGGGGATAGCTGGCTTACATATGGTCTCCCGCTACTTCAGCTTGCTTGAGGGATCCATCGGACTTAAATCTGAATACCAGAAAGGTCAGGCTGGAACCTAATTAATCTACTGTACTGTTCATCTTCTTGTTCTTGCTGCCACGTTAACATGCCTCCTTTTTTTCTAAGATGTTCTTTAGATACTGGCCCTTTCATGGATTTGCTTTCTTTGTCAGACATATTCATACTTATCAATGCGTTTTTTTATATTTGTTACTTCATAAAAGTAAAGGTTTTTAAATTTTGGCTAAAGATTCTCCTTAATAAAGAGAAGGATGCCCTACTCCTCCTTTAGGAGCTTTTTTTACCCTCAGATCTGCCTAAAATCCCTCATTCAGTATAACAATAAGGTGTAAATGCCTACTGTAAAAGACAGCAAGAGCTTCTCTCCTTTGCAGGTCTTTCCTTCCTTCTTTTCCTTCTTTCTTTCTTTTCTTCTTTTAATTTATTTTTGGTTCCATTTTTCCAGTTTTATTGTAATATAATTGACATACAACATTGCACAATTTTAAGGTGTACAATATAATGATTTGATATACGTATATATTTCATCTTTCTTTCTTTTTCTAGTTGCCATTCAATTTAAAAGCCACTGGGTTCAATAATGTCCAAGCAACACTGGCAAAATTTTAGGCTCACAAAGCTACTGCATGGAAACTGCACCAGTTGTACCTTAGCTATAAATGTATAATTCTGCCCATTCAACTAGGATATTTGTAGACAGAGCCTTAGTAGTACCTTCTGCAAAGCTCCCTCCAAGATTCAATGCTCTGAGTCCACAAAGACTTGCTACCCCTTTCCAGGAAGAAGTGGTCTGTGCTCTGAGTGTTGCTTTCTCCGTTTTCCCTCATTTGAACATTCCTTTTGAAGGAATGTTTGTCTTATTTTTTTCTCCATCATTGTACACTTAGGTGCATTAGGGATATTTATATTTATTATTTATTTGTAAGCTGTAAGGAAATGAGGCCCCCATCCATCTTGATCATGAACTGAAATGACACAGTGAACTTGGAGCTGGGACAAGGATACGAGCGGCTGCAGAGTGCTGAGGCAAGGATTCTTTTGGAATCGCATGTATGGGAAGAAGAGTATGCATATGAGTGTATGTGGCAGGGGAGGTTGCAGCCAAAAAAAGAATAAACTATACTGAATTTTTTTTCTTCCGACATTTTTCTATTCTTCTAGAAATAACACTCCTGATATTTGTAAGAATTGCTCCACTCTCACTCTATCTATGAGGCCCATGGGCATGGTGAGGATGTGAGCCTGAAGGCCACAGTATCTTTCATGTAGCAGCTGGCTTGAGAGAATAAACCCAAACTAGTAAGAGAAGCAGAGAAGATAGAGAAGAAGCATCCTGAAAGTGAGAGGTCTTGTTACAATTGTCCTTGCCTTTCCTATGATTTGAATACATGAACCAATAAATTTATTGCCATATTTGGCTAAGCTGACTCAAGTCAGTTTCTGTCATGTGCCATCAAGAGTCCAGATAATTCAATGGGTAAACGGCAAAGTTCTTTCTTCTTTTATCTTTTTTCCCAAAGCAACAATGACACTTCCGTAACCTTCACCTCTAATTCACTCTCAGCATATGCGATCCATACCATACTGAGAATGAGCTTTACATTTAACAGAGGCTTGCGATTAATTTATTTTATAATTTTAAGAGACGTGGCTTTATTTTCTTGTGCTTTAAAACTTTAAAAAAAATGGTCATGTGTTATTTTTGTAATAAGAAAAAAGCCAAGTTTATTCTAAAAAATTAAACCTTCAGATAAGAAAGGATAAAATTTGTATTTCTGTTTTGATGACCCCTAATTTCTAGATAGGATACAAGTGGGTGTTACAAGAAAGTAAAGCAACCTCCATTTTTAAGTAGTTTTGCTCAAAATAGCAAGAAAGTATTCCAGCTCTAATGGTGAAAGTGGTCTGCCTATAGGCAAAAGGCTCTACAGTTTCACTTAAAAGTACTTAAAAAAATGTTTATTTCTTATTTTCCCTCCAATTTGTTTAAAGAGTCTTAATACTACTACCAATGTAAACTAGATGGGACTGGAGCCTTCCCACCCTTCAGAGATTTAGGAAAACTTGATGCCAGCACCCATGTACTTTATGGACTGTGAGAGTCCAGATCCTGCTGTGAGATTTCTGTGAATCCTTCGAAGCTGTGGCCCTGCCTTAGGCAAAGATGGAACTTAGGATCACTCTCCTCACTGTTTTCACTGGATTCCATATCTGCCAAGCTCTCTGTGAGGTTAATAACCTTGCCAAGAATTTGTGGGGCTGCTGGATGGATGCATCTCACAGGGCACAGCTAATGTTCTACCATCTCAAAAGCTCCACCTCCACCCCCTGCCTCTCCAGCGCAGCCGACAAATCCCTCTCCTTGTTCAAGGCTGGACAGTTCTTCTTCACACTTAGGTCTCAGCTTCTAAGCAGGCTAACCGTGGAATTTTCCCAAGAGAAGTGGGTCTTATTCCTAAGAGAAAAGATCACACCCGTTGTTAGGAGGATAACAATTCTCCATTTCTTAAAGTAAGAAAGAGGAGTATTTGACACCTATCTGGGTAACAGAGCTCCGTCTGGCTGACACCACTGTCATCTCATTGATTGGAAAGGTTGTTTCAATATGATGCTGTCTGAAAGTCTCCCTTTCCCTCTCTTCTGTGTGGTCCCTTTGAAAGATGTGAGCTGTAGAAAGGGAAAAACCTTCCTAAATAAGCACTTGTATGAAAAAAATCATCTCTGACAATGGCATCTTTTAACTAATAGACTCCAGTCATACTAACTTCCTAAGCATTGTATTTATTATTATTGTTTGTTACCAAGTTTTTGAGGTCACTAGGTATTATTGTCTTTATTTAGAAAACAGGAGACCAAACATACAAAAAAATTTGTAATCAGGTACAAATGTAGAATTATATATTTCTTGGTGTCCTGGCATCATTTCCAAGGTAGTTTCAAGCCACAGACCATGAATTACTAGCTTTAAAGATCAGTTTTTATATACAAATGTCCTTAGTAAAACTCAGAGAAGCCAAAGTCAACATTTACCACCAAGCAATTCACAGTCCAACTCTGGTACTTGAATAACTCCTATTCAGGAAGTTATTCAGTGCCATCTGGGGGAGTTCTTGCAAAGAAGAATTTTGCAGAAGATGGTAAAGACAATTTAAGAGGGGAGGAAAGTTATTCAGGTATTCGTGAATATACATTTCTTTTATTTCTTTATGAACTTGCAAAAATTAAAATCAATGTAACAATGTTTTGGAGGGGGAAAACATTACTTGATTTTTGATTATTTTTTGAGTGACTCATATGTTCCAAGCACTATCTGAGTCACTGCAAGCACACAAAGTTGTGTAAGATAATGTCCCTGCCCCCAAAAAACGTGCAATAGGGAGGACACACTAGTGGGATGATGATGATGATGATGATGATGATGATGATGATGATAATAATAGCCAATCCTTATGGAGTACTTACTCTGTGATAGGCACTAAGTGTGTCTTAGTTAATCCTTTACAAGCAGATGAGAAAAGACAGAGAAGAAATAATAATAGGTAATATTTATTGAGCACTAATACGTGCCAAGACACTTTTCTATGTGCTTTCTATACATAGGCTCATTAACTTTTATTAAAAAACTAGAAAGTACACAGTATTATTTTACAGGCTAATTTCAGCCCTTACAACAAGCTTGTTAATTAGGCCTTACTACTGTTCCTTTTTGCAGATGTAAACTGAGGTGTAGAGAAAATAAGTGATTAAATAACTTGGGCATGGTTACCTATCTAGTAAGTGGTGGGGTCAGAAATCAAAATCCTATCATCTGTGCATTTAATTTATATGAAGTCAACCATATGCACTGAGACCAAGAGAAGAATTTAAATGGAGAGGGAGGTTCCTCTTCTCATTCTACTCAGTTGTCACATGCTTTGGAGGGAGTGGAATGAAGAACTATCTTGCTCAGTTCCTGCAACTCTCATATTTGGCCAAGCTGAGGGTGATTTTAGCTTTGTAGTTGCCTATGGGGTCCCTCCCTGCAGGTCAATTCATTTCATCTTGTGGGCAACAGTGATGTCTTCTGATGCTGAAGGACAATGCCGTAGACCTAGGGAGAGCAATTGTTCTCTGAATTGGCAACTTCTTAAGAAATTTCTGGGGAGTTTTTAGACAATAACTTTTCTCCCCCTTGCTCACTGAATTTGGAGCCTAACCTTTGTGAAACATGTAAGGCTACTGTATACAATGATATAAACTGAGGCCAAATATAGCATCATTGATAAAGTAAGAATCAAAAGCTATGGTGAGTCAAAGTGGGGCAAAAATTATACTTAGTTTGGGGGATGGAGGTTTGTTGGGAACTCAGGAAAAACTTCAGGGAAGAGAGGACATTTGAGGCCGATCCTGAAAGATCGGTAGCTCTAACAGCCAGAGCAAGAGAAGGAGTTCATATAGGAGGAGAGTCCAGGGCGAAGGCAGAGGGGTGGGACAGTTCAGGGCAGGATCCTGAGCAGCCCGTTGTGGCTGGTGCCAGGACTCCATCAAGGAAGGTGGTGGGAACTAAGCCTGAAGAGATGGCAGTGGGTCATTGCACAGAGGCCTTTGTAGGGGAGGGAAAAGTTTTCCTCTGCCCTCTAAGGGTCCCTGGCTTGGTCTGAGAAGTAAACTGACAAAGACAGATTAAGAGAGGGAAAGTATACATATTTGTTTAATATAAGTTTTATAGGACATGGGAGCTTTCATACAGAAATGAAGACCCAAAGAAAGTCAGATCTGTATGCTTTTACTTTAGGTTGGGTGGAGAGTGGACAGTTGTGGAGGAGTGTGATAGATTAAGGAATGGGAGGTAATTGTTGTAAACTGGGGGAAACCTAGCAAGGCCTCTTGGTGTCTTGGTACTTCTCTTGGTGTCTTGGTACTTCTCTTGGTGTCCCTTTGTGTTTGGAGATAAGGATGCTCATTTTCTAGAGGTACAGAGAAGGCACCTCTCACAGGAGGGTTTTATGGAAGGAAAGAAGGGGTAGGTGAGAGGGAGTCAGAGTGACATTCTTGCTTCTGCTATTTAATCAAACTCCTTCAACTTAAAACACTCAATATGCCAAGGTAACACATTCCGCGGCAGTGTGTCCTGAACCCCATCACATTCAATGCTAAGTTGAGGACTTTGTACTCAGAGGTTCTGAGTAATGACATCATCGAAACTATGCCATAGGGAGCTTCATCTGGCAGGGGTGTGAAAAACCAAGTGGAATAGGGAACAGTACTAGGCATACCAGTTGCAGATCTAATGTAGTAATCTGGGAAAAATAAGAGTCTTGTACGAGATACTTGGCTTGCAAAAGATAGGAACCAACTTGATGTAGCCTAAGCTGAAAAAAAGTATTTTACAACTGAACAGAAGTGATTCAGAGAAACTTGAAGCAAGTGGACAGCTGAGTTTCATGTTAATAAACCAAGTTCAGGGACTCTTATTTAAACTGACTGCTATAGAGAACCCGGAACAGGCCCCAGCAATATACTTTGCATGGTCAAGTGTTTTTGTAAAATTTGTTAAAGTAAGACATTGTAACCACAGTTGGTTAAGATCACTGTCTTTTCTACTCACTCATTCCTGGAGTCTGCACCAGCCATTACTGGCTATTTTTTCTCTAGGGAGAGACTTGGAATTGGGGAAAGTTGCCTCTGGCAAGCTTAAAGTTGTGGACTGCTTCAGTATTTTGCAACAGTTACATGTTTTATTTTCAGGTTCATATGTCAGATGAACCATCTCTAATCCTTAGATGGAGCATTTAAACACTGATGCCACCTTGGACTTCCCTTCAGGATCTCCATATAACAAGATAGCCTGTCCATTGTAAAACTATTCAAGCTTTGCAGCATGGGCATAATGACAAATTGAGGATTCTAAAACACATTTTTTGAAAATTCAGAAGAGAAACTCATATACAAACAAGATGTAAAATATTTATTCAAAAGGTTGATAAAGCTTGAATGTGCATTTTGGCTGTAATTTGAAAAAATATTTTGGAACATTCAAGGAAACAAATAACTAGATTCCTGATTTGAATAGATATGAAGGGTACCTTCTTATCAATTAAAATTTTATTTATTTGTTTATTTGTTTTTGAATACATGTTTTTTATTTAGATAAAAATTAAAGGACTATGAAATAAAAGTGATAAAGGTGATGGTCACATCAAAAATAGAAATTCAAGATCATAATTTCAGATCGTACCAAAGCAAACATTGAAAGGAAAAGATAAATTTGAAAATAAATGAGGAATCTCTGGATTATTTCATACCCAACTGATAAAGAGGAATGAATTAGAGGAACACACTGGCAAAAGATGTAAATATCTGGCTGATTTGGCATCAGTGACATCCAGAGATAACATAAGACTCATCATCATTACTCACTGAACATCAAATAGTAACTAATTAATGAGAGTTTTCTTTAAAAAATTATTTTTTTTTAAATGAAGGTACTGAGAATTGACCAAGGACCTCGTGCATGCTAAGCATGCACTCTACCACTGGGCTACACCCACTCCCCTAACGAGTGTCTTCAAGTCAAATATCTAAGATTAGTCACTGTATAAGAAAACTGCAATGAGCTGAAATCTTATATCTATGTGAAAGAAATGTGATAGAAGTTCCTGCAAATTGATAATTATCCTAAAACTTATAAGACATTATTGATAACAAGATAGGAGGCTGATAGAAACTTTACTAAGTTATCAGGAATAAAAACCAAATTTTAATATTCTAAGGGAGGAAAAAATTATCTTTCTATTCTTTCCATAGAAAATAATATTGCAAAATCATCACATGAAGAAATGAGAGAGTATATAGCCAATGAATGTAGGAAAATTACTTTAGAGGCAAGTCAGGTAGTTGATTAATTAAAAATAGTATAGTATACTTTATTTGGGATTTTGTAATATTTGAGGTATTGATCAGTTTTTTAAAATCTGTCATTTTTTTGTGATTTATTTCCCATTTAAATAAGTATTTATATTCATACCTAATTTTGTATTCATAATTTTCTATTTTACAGAGGGTCCCCCAAATTATATAAGCATCAGGCCCTACAAAAGTTGGATTCACCGCCAGCCACTGGAATGGTGTGGATCCAGATGGCTACCAGGAACCCACACATTTCCTGCCTGCTGTTTGCTTCTCCTGGTGGCTGAGCCATAGCTGAAGGGCTTTTCTGGCTCTCAGTTTCTATATAGCTCTCTCACAGCTACCAGCATATACATACAAGGATGCACACAGAGTAAGAGACCGTAGGTGGCCTGTTGGTCCCAATTCCAAATTCCTGAAAGAACATATATGATAGGTCCAATTTAGGTGGGGTGTACCTTGCTGATAAATCAGTCAATGAGAGCCAATGAGAGCCAAAGAGAGCAAAGTCACATGGTACAAGCACGGCTACTGGGGGCAGGACCAGGGCCTGGTTGTCAAGAGAATGAGTCGGTTCACCAAGCTGCTCAAACCCCAAAGACCTCCCCTCGAGGTTGAACAATAAGGGTTCTGAACAGGAATGAAAGTTGATGAGAACAGAAGGAAAAGCTAGAGAGCCTCACAAGTGACAAGATTGGAATGGGGAGTAAAAGAAGAGTCTTAAGTGGGGGTGCACCCTTTATGGCCCAGTGAGCTGGCGGGAGTGATACTCAAGGTGAGGTCACAGGGAAGACTACCTTCTCCGAGTAGTGGCAGGTAAATCAGAAGCCCTTCCCAATCTGGAAGTTTGCTTTCTTGGGCTAATCTTTGGAGGCTTTGAGTTATATTTGGCTAAGTGAGGCCATATTCCTTTCAAAGCTCATTTGTTATCTGTGGGGACATTTTTAAAGGAACATTTTATCTCTTTGTAACACTTCAAGGTTTTTTCATATGCTACCTTCATAATACTATCATTTCTGATGGATGTCAACTTTATAAGTTCTAAAATTAAAAAAAAAAAAACCAGTGTTTGTTACCTAGCATATGGCCTAAGGCTCTGACAAATATATTTATATTTCTTTTAATTTTTATTCTCTCTTATTCTCAAATCAGATCTTTTGAAATGTTTTTCCTGGAAGAATTAGAAACAACTAATATACCTACATAGAAAAAGACTCCTGCTTTCTTATCCCATTTTTTTTTTTTCATCCCTTATACCATTTATTTACCTTATCCACAAAACTTACTTCTGGAAAACAGGATCCTGGCTAAGATGTTTTTGTGGGGAGAGGGTTCCACAAAGTCAACTGCATATATACCACACTCCTGTGAACTATTCATTAATCTCCTTTCAAGATATCCAGACCACCTAGAGAAAAACTACTGTTGCCATTTGAAAATTTTACCCTCAAAAAACTCTGCACTATCCATTTGGTCTGATAACCAGATGTACATCTTACTTCAATACAGATCTGTCCCTTGTTCTTCTCAGCATGCTGTCATTTGAAAATTCAGTACTTCAAGGCCTGAGAAGCAGTGTTTACTGCCTTTGCCCTAGTATCTAAATCCTTTCTACTTCAAAAGTATTACATTAATGGTTGAAGGGCTCTTTGGGCTAATGGCAAATTAAAAATATTAAAGACAGGGAGGGGGGAGGGTACAGCTCAGTGGTAGAGTGCATGCTTAGCACGAACGAAGTCCTGAGTTCAATCCCCAGTGCCTTCATTAATAAATAAATAAATAAATCTAATTACTCCTCTCTCAAATAAAATAGTAAAAAAAAAAAAAAAAATTAAAGGCTGAAAATTTCAATAGAACAATATAAAAATAATTACATTTTCCATCATAAAAGTGCTGCAAAAATACCAAAATTGGCTTACAATAAATGTAAACCATCTTATAAAAATATGCAGGACATCAAGAGAGAAAAACTGAAAAGCAAAATAATTAGAAGATATAGATATAGCTAGCTATAGATAAAATTATAAAGTAGGTAGTTGTCTACTTTGAGTCCAGAGTTTGCCTAACCAATTTTAGCTCTTTCCTGAGATTTGCCTTAGCTCCCTAATTTCCCTGCTCTCTCCCTGCCTCACTAGATTCCAGCCTGTCTCTGCCATTCTGTATCTGGCTTCCTGGCTCCAACCATCTCACTCCGGTCCCGCCCTCTCCTGCCCGGCCCTACCGAATCAATTAAAGGGATCCTGTTGTTGCTAAACTCCCTCCACTAGGCTAAATGGCATCAACACTTCCAAAGACTTTCCTCTTCTCCAGCTGCCACTTCAATGACCTCAAAAAGGAAGCTTATAAAAATAAGAAAACCTGGATTCCAATTCCAACTCTGCTAAGCTGCATTAACAAAAGTAAGTCACTTAATTTTTTAGGCCTCCATGTCCTCAATTGTAGGACAATTGGGTTAGAGTAAATATATATTATTTCTGGCAGATTGAAGAGACTAAAAGCTGGAGGTTGGGGACTCCAACCTCGACTCTTCTATCTGTTGAAGCTTACTTCTCTAGTTTGTACTGATCACAAAGGGACCTACTTTCTTCTCGGTCATCCTGGGTAATAATAGAATTAATCCTTGTTAACCTATTAAAATTTTCTTTCTCCGCTCAGGTAACCAAATAAGAATGCAGACTTTGTAAGTGGGCTGTAGAATTCTCTAGTAGAATATAAGCCACTTTTAGGCTTGTTGAATTGCTTTTTTTTTAATTTCGGGGGGTTGGGGAAGTAATTAGGTTTATTTATTTATTCATTTTTTTTTTAAATGAAGGTACTTGGGATTGAACCCAGGGCCTCATTGTGCATGCTAAGCACTCTACCATTGAGCTCTACCCCTCGCCTAAGCTTGCTGATTTGAGAACTGGGCTCCTTCATCTACCTCAAATCACAGGAGAGCACAAGACAGGGAGAAGCTGGCCTGACCACGCCTTCAGCCTTGGAGCCGACAATGAGGAGGAGCAGGAGGAAGCTGGGCGGAGTGCTGAGAGCATGGAGTCTGGAACCAGTCGGCTTGGTTTTCCTGCCTAGCTCCACTACTCACTTGCTGGTGGTCTTGGAAAAGTTGTTCTACCCCTTCAGTTGCCTCAGTTTCATACTCTGCAAAATGATAACAATACCTTCCTGACTGGGTTGGTATGAGGATGAAAAGGAAAGATTAAAAGAAAATACACATTCGATCAGCACTATTAAGATGATGCTAAAGTTCAAAAGCATTTTCTCGGTATGTAGGACTCTGACGACATATAAGTACAGATACTATCAATTACTATACCTATTCCTGGATTCTTGAATATTAATTTGAACCAAAGAACTATTTTTATTTCCCTCTCCCCTTAAAATTATGGGAGTTTCCAGCCTTTTATATTGATTTACAGTATTTTAACAATCTCAGCACTTTTCATTTATTCCATTTTTTTCTGTCTGGTATTCACATTTTAATTATGGTTCTGTGAACTTCTGTCCTCCATATTGATTGGCTTCTTATCCTGGCCTGAAATCTCTCTTTTTGCATAGCAGTCAGTGTCATCAGCAGATACGGAAAGTCTACTCAGACACAATGAGGCAGACAGGAAGAATAGCCACAGGCTGGAGTAGAGGGAATATGTTGGCAACCGGTGGAAAAGGGAGTGTCTGGAGAGACAGAGATAGGGAACGTGGCCAGAAATATTCAACCATCTGCAGCAGTGCCTGCTATGTTAGGCAGAACAGGGATACCAAACAAACAAGAGATGAGTAGGGCTGCAAGGTGGCAGCAGTGCCCTATGAAATTTGGGGAAAAGACAAGAGGCTGGTATCAAGGCTAAAACAGAAGGCAATAGTTTTCATCCTTGATGTTTGGACATGAACAGTTGAAACAAGGCTGCATTTTAGATGTACTAGTGGTCAAGAGCACATGCTCTGGAGAAGGATTCAATCCCCAACTCCACTGTCTACTGTGTAACTTTGAACAAGTGGCTTAACCTTTCATACCTTCAATATGAATTGTAGGATAGGATAATTATACAGACTCATAAGATTAATGAACACAAGTATCCAGCTGTATATCAATAGGGACAAATATCGTCATTACTACTGTTACTATTTACTATTACTAAAATACTGCCACCTACTCTGATTAGCTGCCCAGTAGAAAAAAATCCCAGAGAAGAAAACAAATAAATAATTAGAAAATCAAAGCCTTTGGTTTGCTTTTCTATTTAGGGTGATCCAGGAAATGAATGGAAAGAAAAATTTTTCTAATAACTCATTTTAACTTAGTATCATGGAAGAAATAGCTTAATGTCCTTGAAAACTAGCCAGCCCACAGATGTGGAAATTTATTTCAGATCTTTCTCCATGAAAGATATTTATCTTTGCATTTTAATTAACTACTATAGCATTTATCCTGAATTTTATTAAGAAACCAATTTCAGAAACTGTAAAGATTAATCTTAAATCACTAATAAAATGTCTTCATGTACATTTCATTTGGACTCTTAATTTTACAATAAGGATAAGGAGGCAAAATCTGCTTACAAAAATTAGTTTTAACATTGAAAATATTAGAAATTCTAACTAGAATAAAGTGTAATCCATCTTCAACACTTCAAATATTTTCAAAAAGCAATAAAATGCTCTTTAAAAGTAATTCATTTATGGATGTTATTAATAAAACGCTTCCAACTAAAGCACTATTTTAAAGAGAAGGCTGATTTTTAAATATACCAAGAACTCAAGTTAGGAAATGACTTTAAGTATTTGTTTTCCTAGAAAATATTACATGGTAAAATTACACATGCAATTCATGAGGATTTGACTTCCCATCTTTATTAAAAACTTTATATGTTCTGCTTGTTTTACCTGACTGCATTTGATGGTACAAATTTCATTCTCAAAAATCATTTCATTGGATTCTGGACACTTAACATGTTCCTCCAAAATTATTTTGGTTTTCATCATTCTCTCAGGCAGGCCTCTTATAACTTGTTTAATATATAAGGTTTAAGAGTCTGATTCATAAAAGGCAAGATGGTACCTAAACAAAACTTGAGTTTGGGGACTGGGTTCCTTTGCAGACCCAGAGTATGGGAGAATGATAATTATCTTTGGAGAAGCCCAGAAAGGGGCCATGGTGGGGATGGATACAGCAGTTCACAAGTAAGGTAGGTTAATACCAACATATAACTGAACAATTGCCCAGAACCACTTATTCTTTAAAGAGAGGCAAAAAAGAGTGATTTTTCTGGCTGTTGTTACATAGTTGTTGGTAACCTGGGGTTTGCCCATCTGCAATGAGGGAATCCAACAAGTTTAAAGACTATGTTAGTCACTCAAAATTCACTGCTGTGGAAGGCCCTTGTGGTACCCAGCTTCCAGCATGGCCCCAGTGATCCTCATCAAGGTGATCACGTCCCTGTGTAGTGCCCTCCCACACTGAGTTAGTAGTGCCTTGTGTAACCAGTAGAATAGGGCCTAAGTGATGGTGTATGACTCCAGAGGCTGGTCACAAAAGGCAGCATGGCATTCCCTTTTTCTTACTAGGATTACTCACTTTGAAATGTTATAAGCTTTATTTAATCAACGGTAACTTAAAGTGTCCAAAGATTCACCCAAGAATGAGAATTTCCAGTTTGGGAGGGGAAAATGATTTACTGGCTACCACTCAGAGAATTTAGTCTTCTCTTGTGTTCCTCATGTTGACTGTCACTCCCACCCTTAAAGTGGGTCCAAAAGGGTCTTTCCCTTGCTTAACATTCTGGTATAAAAGTGGGGACAACCTCTTCCCTTGGTTAGCTTATCACAGTGAAGACAGGCTGACATTTAAAGAGAGACTTTCTTAGATAATTAGAGAAAACAAAGGGAAAATAAACAGAGAAAAGAAGTACAGAAAAGCATTCTACCTAGTCCACATATTATCTAATCTTTATATCTATTTACATGCATGTATATGTACATAAATGCACAGAAAAAGTCTTAAGTTTAATGCTAAACTATCATTTATCGTTATTTGTGTAACAGTGGAGGTATGGGATGGCTGGGTATTTGTGGAGTATGAGGGGTGGAAAGAAAAGTCGAGAAGGAAAGGAGACTTGGCTGTTTAAAAAGTATTTTGTATTATTTGAAAATTGATGAGAATATATTAATGAATCACTTGTGTAATTAAAAAATTAACTGTGTAATATGAAAAAACAGGAGCAAAAGCAATCTAGTTACTACATAAAGATCTCCTATTCTGTGATCATTATAGGACTACTGGCCACATCAGCCCTTTCCTACTGAAGCTGAGGTCTTTAGAATGCTTTGCTACAAACTTTTTGAGTTTCTTACTTTATCAGCTTCCATAAGGGATGTCTTTCCAAGACCACTACCAAAGAGTTGCCTGAGAGACATGCTTGGCACCTTCAAGGCCAAAACACAGTGCTTAAAACAATTCTTTTTTTTCTTTGCAGATCACTGGCTTCAAGCTGCTAGAGATGCTTCAGACCCACTCCATGTCTCTCATTCTGCCAGCAGACTACCCAGGCGCGTTCTTCACATTGTGAAAGTGTGAGAGAGGCAAGCAGCAACATGTGATAGCTCCTAAGGTCAGGCTCAGAACTGTCACACTGTTACCCATACTCCTTTGGCCAAAAGCAAGTGGAATGATCTAAGTCCAACATCAGTGGAATGGAGAAACATTGTCTCTAATGAGAAGAACTACAAGGCCACATTTCAAAGGGCCTCCACAGAGCAGTGAAAAATTGGGAACACTAATGTTATTTACCACTGGGACTTTCTACCTGGGATTTTCCAGCTTACTTTCAACTGACAGTAGCGGAGGTGTATTTCCTCTCGTGGTAGCTGAACAGGAATGATTTGACCCAGCAGATGAGATCTGTTCCTAACAATACAAATCAAATGTTGTTGTATGCTCCTTAATATGCCATGTTATTGTCACCGAGATGCAGCCGTACTGATTAATTCATTACAAATATCAAAGTGGGTAATGGTTCCCTTAAGTGATAGGTTATTTTACAGGAAATAGGGGATTAGAAATACTGCTCCAGAAAGGATGCTGTTTGCAGTGTCCTGTTTAATGTGTAATGTTTGAATATTACATAAATTCTTTATCCAAAAGAATGCCAAGAACCGCCATGTTTTAGATCTCGGGAATCCATGAAACTTGGGAAGAGTTCAGAGGATCTTAGACTAACCCTATTTACTATCCAGATTTCCCCTATGTTTAAAAGTAAAAAATCTCTTAAGAAGTCCCCAGAAGAGAGGAAAGAATCCTTCCCCTCCCCTCCTCTCCTTCCTACCCCTGTAAATAAACAGGCATTAATAGCTTAAACAAAAAGAATGAAAAGATTTAAGTTCTTCGGTTCTTCAGAGTAGGGCCTCCCCCTGGTTCTATGACATTTGAGCCCTACTCTAGGGTTATTTCCATGGTTTCCACGTTACTTTCAAGAACAGCCACCACTTGTATTCCTCAGGGTTTCTTCTTCGCTCAGGACTGGTTGTGGAGCCGCAAAAAGAGTAGTCTGGAGCCCGGAAACCAACCTGGGGAATACTGCACCAGGTCCACCGGAGTGAGGCTGCAGAAGCCCGAGAGGGGAGCAGAATCGGCCCCCACGCACACTGGGACAGTCACTGCTCTTTGTTAAACAAATACAAGAATATGCGGCGGCGGCGGCGAAGGGTGGTAGTGGGGGAATAGATGGAGGCGTTTGTATTCATAAATGCGTAAGAAAGATCATTAACAAGGCGCTCCAAACGCAGGACAACCCAGGACACCGTGTCATCGGCTTTTGTGCACTTGAAGGCGGCTAAGTGCCCTGCTCAGAGGTTCCCCTTTGTGTGAAAGTAGGGAAACCAGAAGCGTGCAGCTACTGCTGCGTTTTCATTTTCGAATTCGCAGGCACTTGGACTAAAATACTCCCGCACCAACACACTCCCGCATTCTCACATCGACATTCCTCGGACTTCAGTTACTTCTTCGTCCGTCGACGACCGAGCGAGGGGTGACAATGGCTCAATGCGGGGGCCCGCAGCTCTGGGGGCAGCGCCAAGGGGCCGCCCGCCGCGCTCCGCAGCTGCGCGCTGAGCCCCACCGTCGGCCCGTCAGCAAACGCGGGCACCAACCGCCGCGCAGCCCGGCCGTTGGGCGGGTGGTAATTTCTGGGAATGGGGCGGGGCCCGCTGGGTACAAGGCCCAGGGTTTGCAAGCGGGGAGGAGGAGGAAGAGAAGGAGGAGGAGGAGCGGGCGGCGCCGAGGGGCGCGTGGAGGGCCGGGTTGGGCGCCACGAGCGTCACGGGCCGGGGGCGGGGCCGGCGGCTCGCTTCTGCGGGCCCGCGCCCCCACCTTCCATTTAGCCTAGGCTGAAGAGTGGAGACCGGAGGGGTCCGGGCTAGGAGTTTCAACAACCTCCGACCCCCAGTAACTGTCAGGCTGCCCGAGTGCGGAGCCGTCTCTTGAGGAGAAAGGGGGGGAGTCTAGAGCTGGGGATGGGGTGACAGCTGGGGCCCGCGGGGGGGCCTCAGAGGGTGTGTGCGTGCGGTCCGGGCAGGCGGGCGGGCGCTGCAGGTGCACGGGCTGCCCCGCCGCCCCCACCCGCCTGCCTGCACTTGGGAACCCCCGCTCCAGTCCCGGAGTCGGGAGCGGGATGGGGGAGCCCCGAGCAGGGAGCGGGACAAGTGGGGAGAGACTTTACCTGAGAAGGCGGGTTTCAGAGAAGTTGAGGGCTACCGGCCGGGCGAGATTCGGGAGAGCCACCGAGGCATGTTGGGCGGGCTGGTGGGGGCCGAAGGCGGCAGAACCCCGCGAGGTATAAATAGCCGGCCAGGGTTTGACAGGCGTGGCGGTGACTGGCGGTGCCGCCCCCCCCTCGCCGCGTGGGGAGGGGAGGAGCGCTCGGAGCGGGCGGGGTGGGGGAGGCGGACTCGAGTGTCCTGGTGGCGGCGGCAGGAGGCCGAGGGGGAGGAGCCGAGGCGGGGGGTGAGGGAGGGGGCCGGGAGCGGGACGAGGGCGGGGGCCACCATTGCTCCCCGCGCCTGGCTCACTGTCGCCGCCGTCGCCGCGGCGGTTGGGGGTCGGTGGGGCGGCGCAGGCGGGGGTCTCTGCGCGGGGCGGCGCGCCGCTGTTTTGTCTCCTCCTCTCCCAGTGGAGCGGCTCGGGCTGCTGGGGAGGCCCCGGCTCCCTCCGGACGGCCGGCCAACGGCGGCGGCTAGTCCGCGGCCCTGCCGGGAGGGAAAGCGACGCCGCGGTCTTCCCGGGCGACGCGGAGAGCAGGTAAGAGCGCGGGCCGCTGAGGCTGGTGGGAGGGAGCTCGGAGGGTGCGGCGAGAAAGCCTCGCTGTCCCGAGTGCCGCCACCTCCCTCCGCGTCCCCGCCCCGCGCCTGTGTTGTTTGCGGAGGGTTTTCCGGAGGCTGTGGCGGTGACACCGACTGGGAGCTGGGGAAGGGGGCTGAGTGCCCCCGGGCAACGGTCGGGGAGCAGGACTTGGAGAAAGGGGAAGGCGCGCGGCGCGTCCGCCCGCGGGGCGCGCGGTGCGCGGGGCAGGGCTGAGGGAAGAGGTTACGGACCCCGGCGGTGGGGGGGATGGGCCGAGCGCAGCTGGTCTCGCTGTGTTTACATCGCCGCGCGAGTCACCTCTGCCGAGAAGCGGACTGAACTGACCTGCCTTGTCCCGCGGGGAGGCCAGGGCGGGGGTCCGGCTCCGGAGGAAGCGCGTCCTGGGAGGGTCGGGTAGGGCGGGAGGCTGCGGCCGGCGCCGGGGCGGGACCTGGGAGGCTCTGGCCGCGTGGGGTGGCGTGGAGGGCTGGAGACCAGTTTCCTTCCCTGTCGGGCCTCGCCGCCCCCTCTTACCTTTCCTGCCCTCCGCGGCTAGCTGGCACGGCAGGTTGTAGTCGGTCATTCTTTTATTCTCCCTCTCCACGCCGGCCCCCTGCTGCCACTTCCCCCTATTCCCCGGGGGTGGGGAGGCTGGGCTCTGATAGGAATCTGTTTTTTAAACAAAACAAAAACGGGCTCTGTAACACGCGCGTCCAGTGACCGCCTTCTGGATCCTCTCCTCTCGAAGCTGGTTCTCGGGGACGGTGCTCCTGGGTGTTTCGGGGGCGCGGTAGGAGGACGGTGAGGGCTTTGCTAGGGTTGATACTGACTGCCCAGGCAGCTTTGCGAGCAGGGTAGCTGGAGTCCCCTCTCTTGCTCCATTTGGGCATTTTTATTCCATGTCAATAAAGGACAGAGAAAATATTCCATTACCCTAAGAGTAATCCAGATTGCACAGTTTCCAGTGTTTCTTATGTGCCAGCATCCTGGGCTCTTGTTTTCTAGGATCTAGCTACGCTGCAGAATAGCCTTTCTTTAAGTTCTTGGTACTTGATTAAATGAGTAAGAGGGGGGCACTTTATTGTAAAAGTGAATTTCACCCCCTTTCTTGTGCTCATGAACATTTATTTCAGCTGTGTGGTTTAAATTTTAATCCAGTGATGATAGGATAGTAATCTGGTGTTTGGTAATCAGATTTGCTTTTCTTTTTATTTGTGAGTCTCTGTCGAGAGTAAATAATGCACTTTGTCTAGTGCCGTAATCACAGAATAGTGGCAGAATCACAGAAAAATATACATTTTACCAAGATAGGACTGAATATTTGAGTTTCAGAGTTTATTCCTTTCTTCAAAAGGTAGAATGACATTGTGTAAGACTAGAAACTATTGAATTACTTTTAAAGGGTTTTAGGAATAAAGTTTATATGTAGTGTAATATAGTTTACACATTGAGTTCATATGAATATTGTTGAAATATCTCCTAGTAAACACGTAAAGTAGAAAATTGAAATACTTTAGGCATTTGGAATTTGAAAATTTAACGTCAACCTATTGTTTAATCTTAGTGCTGGAACTAATTACTTTGATTAATCATTGCTTTTCATTTCAGATATATGTATACTAATTTACAAAATAATCACAGTAGGTTGTAAAGAATTTATTTTTCTATCCTAAGTAGATAGTAACTGTGGCTGTGGTAGGGCCTATCAGTGTTGATGGCTTTACCTGCTAACAGATTGTACACTAAGGTTTGTTGTTTTTTTAGCTAACAGCTTTATTGATATATAATTCACCCACCATTCAGTTCACAATTTAAAATATACAGTTAAGTGGTTTTTTAATACATTCACTAAGGAACTATCACTATAATCAGTTTTAAAACATTTTCATCACCCCCAAAAAGGAACCTCACACCCATTAGGTGTCACTCTCCACTTTCCCTCCAAACCCCTAGTCCTAGGCAACCACTAATCTACTCTCTGTTTCTATAGATTTGCCCATTCTGGGCATTTTATATAAATGGAATCGTACAGTGTGTGACCTTTCATGATTGCTTTCTTTGACTTAGCATAATGTTTTTGGAGTTCATCCATGTTGTAGCATGTGTCATTGTTTTATTTCTTTTTGTTGAAGAGAAATACTCCATTGTATTGATATACCACATTATTTATCCACTAATTAGTTGGTAGACATTTGAGTTTCCACTTTTTAGCTATTACAAATAATGCTGCTCAGCACATTTGTGTACAAGTTTTTGTGTGGACATGTTTTCATTTCTCTTGGGTATTTACACTTTTTTAAAAAAAATTAGCCTTTTGAGTTACCATTTAATATCAGAAATTCATTTTGAGTGCAAAATTTAATAATTTTTTAGTAAATATATTGATTTGTTAAACTATCACCACAAACCAGTTTTAGAACATTTCTATCACTTCTAAAAATTCCCTCTGGCCTCTGCAGTTAGCACTTAAACTCACTTCTGGCCTAGGCAGCCACTGATTTCTTTTTTGTCTCTATGTATTTGCCTTTTCTGGATATTTGGTATAAGTGGAAACATACAATATATAGTCACAAACATAATATGCAGTGCTTTCACTTAGCATAATGTTTTTTGGGCTTCATCCATATTGTAGCATGTGTCAGTATTTTGTTCCTTTTTATTGCTAAATAGTATTTTATTATATGGATATGCCACATTTTGTTTATCTTTTTATCACTTAATGGGTGTTTGGATTATTTCCACCTTTTTGACTGTTGCAGATAATGTAGCTTGAAAGTTTGAGTACAAGTCTATGATGATGTACGGTTTCATTCTCTTGGGTAGATGCTAGGAATAGATTTGCTGGGTCATCTGTTTAACTTTTTAAGAAACTGCCAAACTGAATTCTAAAGTGACCTTACATTTTACCTTCCTAACAGCAATGTATGAATGAGAGTTACAGTTTTTTTCACATCTTTGCCAACACTTGTTATTATCTGTCTATTGTAATGTAGCCATTTTGCTGGGTGTGAAGCATTTAACTAATTGTAGTTTTAATTTGAATTGTTCCTAAAGATGCAAGCTGTTGAGTATTTTTTCATATGATTACTCATGCCTATATCCTTTCGAGTGAAATTCAAGTCTTTTGCCTGTTTTTTATTTGTCTTATTATTATTGAGTTTAAAGAGTTTTTTATACATTCTGGATGCAAGCCCTTTATTAGATGCATGATTTAAAATATTTTCTCCCAGTCCATGTCTTTTTTCACTTTTTTATTGGAGTCTTTTAAAGCACAGAAGTTTTGATTTTGATGAAGCTTAAGTTTCCCAATTTTTCTTTTATAGATCATGCTTTTGTTGTTTTGAGAACTCTGCCTAATCCAAGGTCTTGAGGATTTTCTCCTTTGTTTTCTTCTAGATGTTTTATAGTTTTTGCTCTTATATTTAGATTTATGATCTGTTTTGAGTTGATTTTTATGTATGGTGTGAAATAAGGGTCTAAAGTCATCTGTTTTATATGGATTGTCTTAGCACCATTTGTCAAAAAGACTATCATTTCTCCATTGATTGTAAATGTAAAGATTTAATTCTGGACTCTCAATTCTGTTTCATTATCTATATGTCTATCCTTATGCTAGTACCACTCTGTCTTGATTACTGTGCCTTATGGTAATTTATGAAACCAGGTACTGTAAGCCCTTCAATTTTGTCCTTGTTTTTAAAAATTGTGGCTATTCTGGGTCCTATATAAAATTTTTAGGATCAACTTGTCAGTGTCTGCAAAAATGTCTTGAAATTTTGATGAGGAATACATTGAATCTATAGATCAGTTTGAGATGAATTACCATCTTACATTATTGGCTTTTCTAATCCATGAACATGAAAATTTCTTTTCACATACAAATCTTTTACTTTAAAAAAAAATTTACTGTGGTGAGAACACTTAACAGGAGATCATCTACGCTAGCTTTTTAAGAATATGATATGGTGCTCTTAACTATAGGTACAATATCGTATAGCAGATTTCTGTATTTGGTAGAGAGTTCCTTTTTAATACTATTTTGTTCAGAGTTTTTATCATAAATAGGTATTGGATTTTATCAAATGCTTTTTCTGCATCTCTTAGCATGACCCACTGTCACAGTTTGGTCATAACCCTCCTGGTTTTAGTACTGAAAGTCCTGCATCTTTGGGAACACTTCAGTCCCAGGCAGACCAGTATGGTTTGGTCACCTTAATGTCTGAGATGAATATGTGATTTCTTTCCCTTACTGCATTAATTTGGTGTATTACATTAATTGATTTTTAGCAGTTAAACCAGTCTTACATTCCTAAGACAAATCTCACTTGGTCATGGTACATAATTCTTATTATATGTTGCTGGATTAAGTTTGCTAATGTTTAGTTGAACATTTTTGTGTCTATATTTATGAGAAATACTGTTCTGTAGTTTTCTTTTCTTGTGTTGTCTTTGAATTTTGTAACACAGTAATATGTAGTAACCTCATAGAATAAAGAGATGTTACCTCTTCAATTTTCTGTAAGAGTTTGTGAGGAATTGGTATTATTACCTTCTTGAATATATTTAATTGAATCCACCAGTGAAAGAAAGCATCTGGGCCTAGATTTTTCTCTTTGGGAAATTTTTAAACTATTAATTCAGATTTTACTGCTAAGTTTTGAGTTACTTTCAGTAATTGTGTTTTTTTAGGTATTTGTCCATTTCACCTAAGCTAATATTTTTAGCATATGTTTTGTAATATTCCTGTATATGCTTTTAATTTTGCTAGCGTAGGTAGTGATGCTGCTCTTTCCTAATTTTGGTAGCCCGTGTCTTCTCTCTTTTTCAGTTGGTCATTTTAGCTAAAGGTTTGTCAATTTTGTTGCTCTTTTCAAAGAAACAAGTTTTGGTTCAACTGATTTTTTTTTCCAATACTGTTTTCTATTTCACTGATTTCCTTTTTAATCTTCATAATTTCCTTCCTTTGCTTGCTTTAGGTTTAGTTCACTTTCGTTTTTCTAGTGTCTTAAGGTAGAAGCCTAGGTTACTGGTTTGAGATCTTTCTTCTTTTCTGATGTATGCATGTGGAACTATACATTTCCTTCCAAACACTGTTAGCTGCCATACGTTTTTATATGCCTGCTTTTAAAATTTTGCATTTATTTTTCCTAATTTCATTTGTGATTTCTTCTTTGACGCATGGGCTATTTAGAAATGTACTGTTTAATTTCCAATTATTTGAGGATTCCCTAAATTTCATTGTTGTTGATTTCTAATTTAATTCCCCTGTAGTGAGAGAACATACTTTTTACATGATTTTTCTCATTTTAAATTTATTGAGACATTCTTGTGGCCTAGCATGTAATCTATTCTGAAGAATATCCTATGTGCTCATAGAGATATTCTGTTGTTGGGTAGAATATTTTGTAGGTGTCAGGTCAAATTGGTTCTTTGTGCTGATTTTCTGTCTAGCCATTCTGTCAGTTATTGTGGTTGAGATATGAAAATTTCTATTGAAGTGTCTAATTTTCTTTTCAGTACTGTCAATTTTGCTTCGTATTTTTGGGGCACTGGAGTTAGGTATGATATACATATACAATAATACATATACAAACATCTTACTGACAAATTGACTTTTTTTGCATCATTATGAAAGATCCCTCTTTGTCTCTAGTAGTGTTTTGTCTGGTGTTAGTATAGCTCTCTTAAGCATTGCATATCTTTTGCCATCCTTTTACCTTCATCCTATTTGTTTTTGAATCTAAAGTGTGTCATACAGACAACATGTAGTTAAATTGCTTAAAAAAAATAGTCTGACCATTTCTGCCTTTTGTTTGGAGAGTATAATCTGTTCTCATTTAATGTAATCATTGATTGTCAGATTTATGCAACTTTGCTAGTTATTTTCTATATGTTTCATTTCTTTTTTATATCTTTGTCCTTACTGCCTCTTCTGAAGGTAACAGATATTTTCTAGGGTATCATTTTAATTCCTTTGTTAGCTTCTTAACTGGATTTTTAAAGTTATTTTTTTAGGTTGCTCTAGGGTTTATAATATATGTCTTAATTTATCACAGTTGACTAATTTAGTTATAGTAAAATAAAGAAATTTTGCTTCATTTTCTCCCTCCTCCTGTCTTAGTATTGCCATGCATATTAAATTTTTATGTATTAGATGCTCAACAGTACAGTTTTATATTTTTATTGCAATTGTATGTCTTTTAAAATAGTTAAGAGAAGAAAAAAAAATTTAAAGTGTTTTATATTTACACATGTATTTATTTTTTATGTATTTTTTATTTCTTGTTACGTATTTGCATTATGGGTTAGTTATTTCCTTCCAGTCTGGTGGGCTTCCTTTTGGATATCTTGTAAGGAATTTCTGTTATTAATGAATTATCTCAGCCTTTGTTTCTTTGAATTGTTTTTATTTTGTCTTTATTTTTGAAGAATAGTTTTGCTGGATATAGAATTCTTTGTTACAAATTTCTTTCTCTCTAGGCATTTTCAATATGTCATCTCCTGCTTTCTGGCCTCCATTATTTCTGATGAGTTGTTTTTCTCTTCATGCTTTAAAGATTTTCTATCTGTAGTCAACAGTTTTACTGTGATGTATGTAGGTATGGATCTCTTTGTCCTACTTTATCCTACTTTCGATTCATGAAACTTAAATGTATTAGATTAACATTTTTGACAATTTGATAAATTTTGACAGTAATTTCCTTAGATATTTTTTCTGTCCTTTTCTCCCTCTCCCTTTCTTCTGGAACTCTCATTAATGTATGTTGGTCTGCTTGATGGTATTCCTAAGTCTCTGAGGCTCTGTTCATTTAAAACATTTTTTTATTTTTCTTTTCTGTACTTCAGAATTGGTAATTTCCATTGATATATTTTAAAGTGCATTGGCTCTTTCTTCTGTCGTCTCCAAAATGCTTTTGAGCTCAGCTAGTGAATTTAAAATTTGTGTTCTTCTACTTTTCAACTATGGAATTGTTATACTTTTCAACTCCAGGATTCCCATTTTATTCTTTTTTTAAAAATAGTATCTGTATCTTTACAGGATACATCTGTATCCTATTCTATGAGTTATAGGTCTCACACTCCTTTAATTCTTTAAACATGATTTCTTCATTTGGAGATAAAATTAAATTTTAGTTGGAGATAATATCTTAACTATGTGTTAAATTCTAAAATGGAGTTTGTTTTATTTTTAAATTATATTCACTATTTTTATCTATTTCATGACACATGTGAAAGTACATTACTCATAAATGCTAAATTGCGTGTATAGTTTATATTTGAACATAATAATTTACTATAACTTTATTGGTAAGTAGGATCAGTGTATAACTTGAAAGACATGCCATTATTAAACCTTAGTTCAGTCTCTGAACTGATTATACAGTATAACGTCTACTTGTTTTTTTTTTTTTTTTTGAGGGGGGAGGTAATTAGGTTTGTTTGTTTATTTATTTAATGGCAGTACTGGGGATTGAAACCATGACCTAGTGCATATTAGGCATACACTCTACCACTGAGCCGTACCCTCCCCCCTTAACGTCTACTCGTTTGTATTTCTTGCTGCTTAATTCTCTCACAGTAGGTGCTAATAGGTAGACAAAAGTGGAAGAAGCCTAAGAGAGCAATATAATGTTTATAATGATTACAGAATATCAAAATCTTCATATGAGCCTGCACATTTATTAGTATAGTATTCATTCATTTTAGGCCCTTGAGAGATTGCAGTAAATAAGATAAATGCAGTACCTGTTCTTATGGAACCTTACATTCTGTTAGAGGAGGCATACGTTAAACATATAAACAAATAAGATAACTTTAGAGAATGATAAATATAATGAAGAAATAAACTAGAGTAATGTTATTGCAGTTAGAGAATGTTGGGGAGCTATCCAGGAATGTAAAATAATCTGGGGGAAGGGAGCCAAAAAGGAGATGTCTCTCTGAAAGGATGGTAGTTGAAGTGAGACCTGTATGATAGGTGAGGATCTGTCAATGATCTGAAAGGGCCATGTATCCTAGAGAACAGGAGGTGCAGAATAAGCTTGGTGTGTTGTAGGAATACGGCTAGTGTGACTGGAGCTCAGCAAGCCAGTGAAGGAGAAACAAGGGATGAGAGAGATCAGAGAGGTGGGGTGGGCTAGCCCTGGGTTGAACTTTATAAAGTCTATGTTAAAAAGTTTAGATTTTTTTTCTAAGTGTGGTGGGGAAACACTGAAAAAATACTGCAGTGACCTTTATTCTTGACTAAAGAGTTAATTTACAGCTCAGTATATAATTTTATTCTTTAATAATTTCTGAGTGTGAGTAAATACCTGTAGGATTTTCTAAAAATGTTTTTAGCTTTATAAAGAATAGAATAGAATAAGATGATTTTAGTCCTTCAAATAAAAATAGGCTTGCATTTATTCGTTCATCCATTCGTTGTACATTCTATAGGCCTGTAAGCATCCATCTTCCAAGACCTATGGAACAAGCTGTAAACCTTGGCTTAGTTAGGTAAAGGGAGATAATCTTGTAAATAGTTTAGGTCTCAAAGTGAGGGACTGGGTGCACTTTTTCTTAGTTGCTTCTGCACGGGCCTTTTTATTTAGCACTATAAAAACGTTTATATTTTGGTGCCAGGTAGTTCTTTTACTTAAAATATAGGTAAATTTTAATTAGGATATAAAGCTTATATCTGAGAATCTCTGTTTCTTGCTAATACAAAAGTGCAGGCCAACATTTCTAAAAAACAAACAAGCTCAACCCTAAAGAGAGCACAGGAAAAAGAATTTCTGATACTGTCCCTTTCTCTGTAAGGCCTACAGAAATTATGTGAGAGAATTTGTGAGTTAAAAAATTCATTCCTTCCTCTTGCCACCCTCTTTTTCTTTGGGAAAGGGAAAAGATATGTATACTTATGTAGATAAGGTATGTGTAATTCCCATTTAGTATATTTTAAGCCTACATATCAGCCATGTGATGAGCCAATAAGGAAATAGGTAGAAAAATCTCCCAGGGTGGAGTGGGAGAGGTTCTATATGATTCTTTCAGTTTTAATTTTGAAAACACTTGTATGATCATGAGGCAGAAAAAACTTTAAGAGCGTAGGCTCTGGAGTCAGACTGCTTAGGTTCAAATTCTGATTCTATCATTTGCCTGTTGTTTGACCTTGGGCAAGTTACTTAAATTTCTCTGTGCCTCAGTTTCCCCAGATGTAAGATGGGGATAATACCTGTTTTGTAGGACTGTGAACATTAAATAGATTAATACATATAGTGAGTTTAGAATGATGCCTGGCACAGAATAAGTACTCTATAAATAATAGCTACTGTTACCCTTCATTGTTTGAAAGAAGAAGGAAAAATAAACTAAGCTAGTTATTGACTTTCTTCTGGGATAAATTCACTTTAACGGATTCATATTCCTGTCAAACCAGAATATTAAGAAGATTCTTGTGAAAGGCAGTTCTTTGCTTGTTTTTAAGTTACAAAAGTGAAGAAGTTGATGAAGGTTTTAGAACTTTCTGTACTAGGGTCTTTAGGATGGCAGTTGCTGGGCTGGTAATTTTTATCTCCAGGAAGAAAAGTTCTTCCAGTTTGCTTTGTTAAATAAAACTTAAATAGATTTTAGTTTTTCTTTTTTTGATGACTGGGTATCTACCATATATCCTGATCACCTCTAGCTTCAGCCTCCTATAAAGGAGTTGCTTGACTACCTTAAGCTGGTTGAAACAAGTCTTTTATGTATCTCTTTCTAGATGTACAGGAAGCTATTGTGACCAGAGTTGAGACTTTTCAAACATTTTAGCAATGATCAGAGCATAAGCCTTGATTTTGAGTGTCACTTTTTCCTTAACCAAACCTTATAGTACACATACATATATATATATTTTTTTGAAGTATAGTCAATTTCCAATGTGTCAAATTCTGGTGTACAGCATAATGTTTCTGTCATATATATACATACATATATTCCTTTTCATATTTTTCCTTATAGGCTACTATAAGATACTGAATACAGTTCCCTGTGCTATTCAGTATAAACTTGTTGTTTATCAATTTTATATACAGTAGTTAGTATCTGCAAATCCCAGACTCCCAATTTATCCTTTCCCGTCCTTTTTCCTCTCTGGTAACCGTAAGTTTGTTTTCTGTGTGAGTCTGTTTCTGTTTACTAGTACGTATTGTTTTGTCCTGTTCTTAATTGATTTGGAAATTTGCTTATTCACAGAATATACATGGCTAAATAATTATTTCCACCATTTAATATTTCTTACTAATAGTTCATGGAGTAAGTCTAGAAATGGATATTCATATAAGTTTAGGATTATTAATTAATAATCAGACCTTTGTTGCTTATCTTCATCCTCAAGATAGGTTGGATTCTAAGATATGCTAAATGTGATCTCTCTTCCCCCATGTTCTTATTCTGACCCTTTTTATTACTGCCCTAGAATTTGAGCATATGTGAAATGGCAACAGAAAGTAGGCAGATAAAAATATTAAAGGAGTGTAGCTAGGCAGCAATATCATTTTTAGCTCCAGTGATAACTGTGGGCAGCCAAGTCAGGTTGATTTTGTCTTGGTCTCTCTTTGCTCATCAATTCTTTAACTAACTGTAACGTTTGATAATTCAGAGTATTTTTAGATGATACTAACCTCATATATTTTCACCATAGTAAAATAAATTGAACAAATCAACATTTGTTAGGTTAGGCCTCAAATGGGAACCTGGCCATTTGTAGTTCTTTGGTTGATGAAGAAACCCACCAAAACATGCCTAGCAAGGAAAGCATCAAAATAGCTTAAACATAACTTAGATGAAGTCACAAATTATCTAAGTTGACTTCTTATCTATATGTCATTCTGTGTCTTTGTCTGTGTGTTCTAACCCAGGGCCATGAGTAAATGAGCATTTTAAGAAAGATATTATTATCCAAGGTGAGGGACCTTTGAAATGCAAAATTGTTTTTATGGTTGGCAAATCATTTTACTGACTTTCCTATTAGCCTCCTCAACCTATTTCTTTTTCTATAAAAGGAGCTCTAAAAAAAAAAAACCAGGAGCTCTAAATCTCTTCCAGATTAAAAGAGTTTTCATATAATGTCTATTAGCCAGTAAATTTGTTGCATCCAATTTTAAATATCTGCGTCAATCACCTTGCCCTAAAGTAAGTCCTATGACATGATTTCTTGCTGCTCAGTTATTTCCAGCCCAGACTTTCGGGCCCAAATATTTCTAAAGTATACACTCCTTACACTTAGTTCCATTTTCACAAGGGAATTCTTCTTTCTTTAAAAAATTCATTAGTTTACTTTTTATCCCTTTAGAATGTACTGATTTTTCGTTTAATAGATTATAAGAATAAACATCTCAGTTTTGTATGAGGAGCAGTTAGGTTTTAGGTATTATCATCTGTTCTGTTACTGCTTTATTATATAAAGCTTTGGCAATATGATGCAGCACTGATTGATGTTATCAAAGAGATAATAACAAATAACATTCATTCAATACTCACAGTGTGCCAGGCACTTTATATAAAGAATTAAAAGAACTAAACACACCTACTTCCCAGAGTTGTTTTACTATCTTATTATGGATGAGGATATTAACTTTTAATGAGATAAGTTAGTGTCCAAGATTACATAGTCAGAGGTAAAGCCACCATTCAACAAATATTTATTGAGCACCTGCTGTATTCTCGGGATACAATGGCCACCAGCTCTTAACTATTAGTCACACTAGCTATAAAGCATACTGTTAAAATAGTCCTCATGTAATAGGGGATAATTATACCTATTTCACAGGGTTATTGTAAGGATGAAGGGACAGGCATAAAAATGGTTCAATAACTAGAAAATACATGGTTGAGACTATTGAGACTGTTACTATATTAGCATTATAAAATGACATATATAATTCTTGTCAAAGTTGGTTGATAATTTCAATAGGACAGTGAAATATAAATTAGAAATACTTCTGGAATTGAATTCCACATTGAAAAGGTTTACTTTTATCAGTGAAATGGCTAAGAATAGTAAGGTTTTTTAGGGGGAGAATTTTTCTGATATCACAGGCAGGAACCAGTTGTGAATTGAACTATATATAGGTTTAGATTACAAGCTACAGTTCTTAGTATGATGATAATGCTGTTAATACTGAATAAGAATATCTCTTTAATAGATTACATTCTCATTTGCAGTATTGTCTTCCCCTTCTTTTGAAGTCAAGTTTAATGAAGTTTAATTTACATATAGTGAAATTCATCCTTAAATTTCCATGTTAGACAAATTGGTATCATTATGCAATGACCATCACAATCAAGATGTAGACTATTGCTATCACTCCAAGAAGTTCCTTGTGCCCTTTGAGGTCATCTGCTTCCCATTGATCTGTTTTCTGTCCCTGTAGTTTTACCTTTTCTTGAATGTCATATAAGTAGAATCATCCTTCCTCTTTCTGATCTGTTAGGTTGTTTAGATATAGTTGCTGCAGTAGCAAATAAGATAACTGTGACCCCAGTTTTCTTACAAATTAGTAGGTATATTAAGAAGCAGTTAAATCAGAGAAAATTAACAGAACCTGCTGGAAAATTGTAAAAAAAAAAAAAAAAAAAAGAGAGTTTGTCAGAGGATTAGTAAATATTACTCAATTTATATGACATTTAAAAAGAACGAGTTCAGGTGAATGAATTTCATACTTTAGATGGGAAGCTAATAAAATCAGTTTTAAACCTCTTTCTTTGGACCCCAGTTGTACAAAATTAGATGAATTACAGTCCTTGATTCATGATACACTTAAATAATTATTCCAAGCATGGCTGTTGTTTATTTTTAATAATATGATAAATACACACAAGTCCATCATTCAACATGAGAACTAAAACATGAGAACTAGAATTCACGTCACATTTACCCATGTGTGCCTTAATATAATTTATTTTAAGATCTTTATGAGAATTTTGGTTATATATATTTCTTACTAATTAGTAGGAATTCCTTTTTTCTTTGGAGGGAGGGGAATTACTTTTCCCAGACTTTTATTTTTCAGTTTTGTTTTTGGTTTCTATTGTTAAGAATTTTAAACCAAAAAATTGGTGTAGTCAAGTTTAGTAAATCCTTGGTTTTTTGCTCTCCATGTCTTATTTAGTAATTTTTCCTTAACTGTGATTTCATGAAGATAAAAAGTTATATATTTAGGTCTTTAGTACACCTGTAATTCATTTTGTGAATGGTGAGAGGTAGTGATTTAATTCTTTGTCTTTTGTCAATAATCACTTGTCCCAGCATCATATATTAATAGTCTTTTTTTTTTTTTTTGCAGGGTGGTGGGGAGGTAATTAGGTATATATATATATATATATATATATATATATATATATATTATATATATGTATGTATGTATGTATGTATGTATGTATGTATATGGAAATACTGGGGATTGAACTCAGAACCTCATGCTTGCTAGGCATGCGCTTTAACACTGAACTATGCCCTCCCTGCCTTCATTGATTTTAGCACTTCCTCTTCCTACATTAAGTTTCCAGTATGCATGGGTCTTTTTGATATACTGGGTTATATCTACACTGTTAATTATTGTCTAATTACCATAGACTAGGTAGGACAGTTCTTCTCAGGAGGGTTTTGGCTAACTTCTGCCCTTTGTTCTTTTACATACTTTTTTTTCCCCCTTAACTACCTTTGTCAAGTTTTTTGTAAAACCCTTTTGGGATTTTTGACTGGAAATATATTGAATTTGTTAGATGAATTTGGTGGAAATTGACATCTTTAAGATATTGAGCTTTCCTATCCAAGAACATGGTATCTCTTCATATATATAAGACTTCTTTAATTTCTTTCAATAGATTTATTCATTTTCTTCACAAAGGTCTTTGTACATCTTTTGTTAGATTAAGTCTTAGGTATCTTATAGTTTTGGTGGTTACTGTAAATGATATAGTTTTTTAAAAATTACATTTTCTGTTTGTTGTTGGTATATAGAAAAACAGTTGATTTTTATATATTGACCTACATCCACACATCTCACAAACACTCTTCTAATATCTGAAGATTCTTTTGGATTTTCTGTGTAGAGAGTCTTGTCATCTACAAACAATGATTCATTTCGTCCTTTCCATTTCTTCTGCCTTTTAATTTTTCTTCATCAAACTCTACTGGTCAGGATTGCCAGTGTGGTTTTGAATTGAAGTGGTAATTGTAGATGTATATGTTCTTTTCCCAGCATCAAGGAGAAAGTTCTAAATATTTTGCCACTGCTTGTCTTGGCTGCTTTTTTATTTTAATTATTAAATTTACCAAGTGATTTTTATTGCATCTACCAAGATGATGTATTAATTATCTATTGCTGCATAACAGATTACCTACAACATGTGTTGATGAGGATGTGGAGAAATTAGAACCTCTGTACACTGCTGATGAGAATGTAAGATGATGTAGTTTGGCATTTTCTTAAAATCTTAAGCCTAGAATTACTATATGTTCCAGGAATTCCACTCCTAGGTATATACCTAAGAGAAAAAGAAAACATATGTCCACACAAAAACTTTTACATGAATTTTTATACCAAAATTATTTATAATAGTGAAAAAGGGGAAACAACTCAAATTTGCATCAGCTGATGAACAGATAAGTAAAATGTGGTATATCTATGCAATGGAATATTATTCAACATTAAAAAGAATTGAAATACTAATACATGTTACGCATAGATCAATATTGAAAACGTACTAAGTGAAAGAAGCCAGTCACAAAAGACTATATGTTATAAAATTCTCTTTATATGAAATGGCCAGAACAAGCAAATCTCTAGAGATAGAAAGTAGATGAGTGGTTGCCAAGGACTAAGGGTTGGGGAAGGATGGGGAGTGATTGCTAATGGCCATGAGTTTTTTTGAGGGGGAGAGGGTGCTAAAAATGTTCTAAAATTAGATTGTGATGATGTTTGCCCGACTTCATTAATATACTAAAAACCATTGAATTATATGCTTTAAGTTGGTGAACTGTATTATATGTGAGTTATATCTCAGTAAAGCTGTTTTTAAAAAGGTAGCTACAGATGTAGTTTTGTTAGATACTGCCAAGTTCCCCTCTCAAAGTGTTGTATCAGTTTGCATTCCCACCAGCAATGTATAGATGTTTTACCAACAGAATATAATGTTGTGTATTTTAATTTTCACCAATCTGAGGAAAGGAATCTGTTTTTTAATATTTGCATTTTTCTGTGAGTAAATTTGAACATCTTTTCATATGTTTAAGGGCTATTTTTATATCTGTTCTTGTGAATTGTGTGTTTGTGTATTTTTCATATTTTTCTCTTGGATTTGTTCTCTATTTTAAGCATCGCTTATATGTTAGTGATAAGTAGCCTTTTGTGATATAGTATCTTATTTCTAATATCATAGATGGAGTTTTCCTTGTTTTTGTACTTTGTACAAATAAAATCATGCACATAAACTTTTTTAATGACAGTATGATCTGTATTCTGGGCAACTAAATTATAATCTGAGCTGAATTTACTTCTGAGTGATACTTAGGTTTGCTATCATTTCTCAGAGGTTTTTTTTTTCAGTCCTCTTATTTTAGTTGCTTCTCTTATTGTTATACCAATTTTTACCCCTTATTCTAGTCTTAGACCAAATGGTGTTTCCTTTCTGAAGTCTTTCTAGAACATACCCACTCCCCAGGGCTGACTTAGGTGTTCCTTTTTAAAATATTTCCACTGTACTCTGTAGTTTCCTTTATAGCATTTATATTATTGTAATTGTTTCTATGTGTTTCTCCTTACTAGACTCTAAGCTGTTTGAAGGCTGAGTCTTCACTTCATTTTTGTGTTCCTGGCATAGTGCTGTATTTGGTATGTAGTAAGTGCTAAATAAATCTTATTGAAAGACCTGGTATAGTAAGAAAGAGGAAAGAGGTGATGTTATTATAGGGAAAAAGTTGTCCATGAGGGACAAGTGGAATTTGAAAACCAAGAAAGAGGGCATTCCTAGTGAGAGAAGGGAACCAGCAAAGAATAGGCATGGAAATGAGCATGGTCTTTGTAGTGAACAGTGATAATATTTGTCTGATTGGAACATGTTTGTTTATTCTTGTATTCATCACATCGTTACTGTGTATCCTGTATGAAGGGCACTGTTTTCAGTGGTATAAACCACGGATTTTTAGAAACTGGACACACAGATATTTATAATTTGGTGCATTGGGAAAGCAGTAGGAATTAAGATTAAGATGGTAAGGAGAAGCAATAGTTTAGAGAGCACTGAAAGAAAGGCATAGATATTGGCCATGATATGGTTGATAGGAGGTGGCAAGTGAATGATTTGCTGGAAACAAAGGAGGTGTATAGTGTGGATTAGGGGAAGAGAATTATAGAAAATGACATTGAGCCCTTTGGAGATGAGGTTGCTTTAGAGTTGAGACCTGTAAAACAGCTAGGGATTGGCCAAATGGGCAAACAGGGTAAGGAAATCAAGAAAAGAGAGAGAAAAATTTAGACAATTGTAAACAACTGTGGTATAAACTTAGATGGAGGGAATAAGGGAAAATGGGCCAGACAAGTGAGTGTGGATTAGATTTGTGACTTCCATACCTGAGCATATCAGAACGAACATTTTATAACTTCTGAAAAATAGACCTAGACCCCTTGCTTGTTCCTCCTAAAATCAGTGTGCTTGCAAAGAGGTTGAGATTTCATCTTGCAGTTGATGATGAACTACTGAAGAATTTTGAGAGGGGCCTGACATTATTCTATCTGGGATCACTCTGATAATGCAGCTGTAGATGGAATGGAAGGGAGGGAGGATTAGAGATAAATAGGCAAATTCTGAGGCTCTTAACAATAATACAGAGAAATGGTAATAACGACCTCAAGCAAGGCAGAGGATATGAGATTATAGAGAAAGGGTCAAGAGAGAAGAGTATGATGGTGTTGATGGAGGAAGGAGTTGCAGATGACTTTAGCGTCTGTTTTAGGCAACTTGTGTGGGTGATAGGGTAGTTTACTGAGCTAAACATAATAGAAGCATACTTTGGGGGAGATAGCAGAGAAAAAGTTTAGTTTGGGACATACTGGACTTTCTCTCACACTTTTATTGATCCCATTTAATGACTAGTCCGGATACTCTGACTGATTTCTCTGGATTCATTCTTGACTCTTTCATTCACACCCCACATCCAGTTTGCTATCAAATTTTGCCCATTTTACCTGAAAAAAATTTTCCCCGAAAGTTGACCACTATTCACTCTCTGCAGAACCTACCACTCAGTACTAGCCACTATCACTTAATTTTTTGGGGGGTGGGTTGGGAGGTTTACTTATTTTTGGAGAAGGTACTGAGGATTGAACCCAGGACCTCATGCATGCCAAGCATGCGCTCTACCACTTGAATGATACCCTCCCCACTCACCTAATCTTTATAGTAGCTTCCAAACTGATCTCTCTGCTTCTGTGCTTGTCCCCTTGTGTATTCTCAATCCAACATCTGAATGATCCTTATAATGAAGAGGTCATCTCTCTGCATAAACCTCTCCTTTTCCCTGGGGTAAAAGTCCTCACAGAGGGCCTACATGATCCCCTCCTCTTACCTCTCTGTCATCATCTTCTTTCTTCTTCTTGCTCACTTCACTCCAGCCATATTGGCCTCCTTGCTGATCCTTGAACTAGTCAGGAGTATTCCCTCTTACGATCTTGAATTTTCTCTTTCCTTTGGCTGGAGGTCTCTTTCCCTAGTCATTGGCACAACTCATTCTTTTTTTTCATTTCTCACTCATGTCACTTTTTCAGTGAATTCTTCTCTTACTACTCAGTTTGAAATTGAAACCCTCTTCCTTGCTGAATATTCTCTCCTTTTGGTTCACTCTCCTTAGCCTTCATCACCATCTATATGTGTGCTATACATATTTTGCTTATTTTCATCTCACCCTAGTGGAATATAAGATCCACAAGAACAAAGACTTTTGCTTTATTCACCACTGTATCTCTAGCAACTGAAAACTAGTATGTAAAAGGTGCTCAGTTAATATTTGTGAAGTGACTGATTTAATTAATGGAGTCCTTGGGATATCCTGGAATAGATGCTTACTACTTATTTATACTCTATATAGTTTCACAAGGAAGTAGAGGCAAGAAAGTGTCTAGTAGACAAACTGGAGCCCATAAATTAGACTGAAAGAGAGATTTGAGGGAAGCCATGGCAGTACATGAGAAAGCTTAGAAGAGTGTAAAGAGTCAGAAGAGGACTAGGGATGGGATCCTGGAAACACCCACATGGGTAAGAGTTGACCAGAGAGTAACACTGTCCTTAGACTTACCCAAGCGAGAACCTTTCTCTGGGCCTTGTGCTTTATAGGTCCTCGTTTAGCCTTCCTCTAACCATAGCCCTCCTGATAGGATAAGGATTTTGAGGGGCTAAGGGAACTAGTCCATCTGGTACCCATTTCTAGATTGAGCTATGAGTGTTTGAATCCCAGAATTCCTGTCCACGTGGCTTTTCACAGGTCTACTCTTTGATTCTCTCCTCTCTTGACTGTAGCATGTGTATGGGCTTTCATAGGCCTAGAGGATAGCCAAGTGGCAGCTGTTTGCGGTCCTATGGCCAGAGCTTGGACATGTTGTCTGGGATGTCCACATGCATGTATATGAGGTTCCTTGTAGCATGGAATGGAGCTAAAGGTGGGACAAGAAAAAGGGGCAGGGTGGGGTGGTGGTATGGTCCGCCCATGTGCCCCTGTAGAGCTTGAGTCTTAGAATTCCAAATCAGAACTTTGCCTTTTAGGTTGTTATAAAACTGTGTATGTCAAGATAGGAGGATAGAATAATAATTTACTGCTTTGTTAGGTTGGTTTATAATTTTAAACTATTTAGACATACAGTATATGGGCTTACATTTGTACTCTTCAAGTTCCTTGAAAATTAGGAGTGGGCCTCCAAGAGGGAATTGAAAAGGAGTAGCTAGCGAGGGAGAAGATAAATTTGAAGATAGAGTTTCAAGGAGGGAGTGATCAGCGCTGTCAAATGCTTCAGAGATGTTAAGTCCTATGAAGACAGAAATGTATCCATTGGATTTGATAAGAAGAATTTAGTAAAAATTTCAGTTGGTGGTGATGGATGCCTAACTTCCATAGAAGGAGTACCTGAGAAATTAGGAAGTGGAGACAGCATATGAAAGATTTTTTTTGTAGAGTCTTACCCAATAAAGGAAGGAACTAGAGCAGTAAGCTGAAGGGGTATGTATGCAGGATCATGGAGGAGTCATGTTTAAGATGAGAGAATCTGTAAATGTTTAGATGTTGAGGGAAAAGACTCAATGTTAAGTAAGAGAATTAAGGGAAAAGAGGGAATAATTGATGGAACAAGACCTTAGATTCAGTGCATAGGTCAACAGATTAGCTTTAGAAAGGTGGAGGGCTATTTGAAGAGGCTTAGGAGGTCTGGATGTATATGGATGCCAAGTTTGGAGGGTGAGAGGGCAGAAAGTTGAGTAGCAGGAGAGTTAACAGGCAATAATATATCATTAATATTGTTTTATAATAGTTGTTTGGGTTAGTCTTTTTAAACTTGATTTTATACTCCTGGGGTTCTGGGGTTATGCCTGCAGCCACTTGTTAAAATCCTGTTGGTTGATTGAAATATAACCCATAATATGGGGCATGGGCTATATGTCTTGGGCTCTGTCCTTACTCAGTAATTGTTATTTAGTAGTGACTTAAAATTTCAAGTTTGAAAAAAGCTGCTGATTCCTCAATAGCCTAGGAATAATTTCTTTATATGTTCATTACATAATGTGTGCCATCAAGCTTTGGAGATGGTTTGTTGTAATAAGTGTATACTGTCTGAATCACACCTACTTTGGGCAAAATATTTTTTAATAGAATTATATTAATACTATCTTTTTCCCCCCACTAGTAGTTCCAGAGAACTGCTGGTCTATATTTTAGCTCTTGCCAAGTTGTGAAAATAGTGAAAGATGCTTAGACTACTTAACATTCAAACTGTAAGTAAAATTTATTTCTGCTATTATTATCTATATGATTAGAAATCAGAAATTGAAAATAGTTGTTTCCTAATATGATAATAGTGAGCTTTAGTGTGATGGGATTGTGGATTTTTCTTAATTTTCATTCTTAAGATCCAAATACATCTTATCCCATTTTCTGTTGATAAGATCAAAAAGAGACTAGTAGTACTGATGTGTCTTAGATAGTGAGGTGAAATTTCTGCTCTTTTCCCCAGGTATTTCTTTTTATTATAGCAGTTTATGAAAATTCTGTATTATTTTATTTCTATATCTGTATGGTACCAGTGTTCAAACTTAATATAAGACACAGTATTAATGGAATGATTAATTAGAAATGTATATTCTTTTCTCTTTAAATATACTTACATCTTCTACATTCTTTAATTTTTATATTAAAAAATACTATTAGAAATAAATCTCTAATTTCTCTATGAAATATTTAACATACACAAAATAAAATAAAGTGTAACTTTCTAGAAATAATCTAATGTATAAATCTAGATGATGTACATAATGACACTCATCTCTACTGGGGGAAAAGCTTGAATTACGTTTACTGAATTCACTTGCTACATTGCATTTTGAACCAATGGCAAAAAAATTGAGGAAAGAGTGATAAAGTAATATGAAAGGCATTCTAAGTCATTTTACTACCTTATTTTCAAACTACTGTTTTTGAAAGTATAACTCAAATTAATCTGTTTTACAGACCTTATAGAATATTCAAAATGTGAACACAAAATGATTGCTACCATAACCAAAAGAGAATTCTAATTAATTATTCAAATAAACAAACCAAATGAGCCAAAGAAGAATGAAATATTTACAAACCAATAAATCTTCTAATTTGTTAGAGACGAATGATTTTAGAAGTTGTCACTGTCCAGCACATTTAATGTTTTCAGTGCATAAAAAATTGTTTAAATGTCAGGAATTTTTACCAAAATATTTCAGGAATAACAGTATATCTTCATCAAGAGAGAAGGTTACAACATTTTATGTCTTAGAATATAAATATAATAAGGTCATTCATGTGCAACAGAACATTATTTCAGATTGTAATCTTATTTCAAATTGTTCAAGAACTTGACAGTTCTAAGCAGAATGCTCATTAGTGCCCTCTTTTGACGCAGGGCTGTATAGGCCTATCTTCTTTTTCTTAGTTTACAAAAATGTTAAAAATTAGATTGCAAAATATGTTGTTTTATATCCTCCTTGTGTAGTTTTAATAACTTTTCAAATTCTTCCCTTTTTTAGGCTTTCTGGTTAATCATCTTTAGAAGACTGGATTTCTGGATATCTACTCTACTCCACTTCTGTTGACTTTTAAAACATGATAATGCAAACCTGTAATACTGGCAATCATCCATGAACCTTTAATTACATTGATTAATAGCGTTTGAAGCTTCCTCAGGGAATAAACAATGACATCAGCAGTGGTTCACAGTGGAGGTTCTATTTTGGAGCTTTCCAGCAATGGAGTAGAAAATCAAGAGGTTAGGCATCTAATATATTTCATTTCTGTTTTATTCATAGAAGTCAATGCATGAAGTAATTTTGAATTTAATGGGAAACAGGTATTTGAGAGTAGAAATGTACAGTGCATGAAACTGTACATGTATGTCATGTGTCCATGAGGTTTATTACTATACATAGGTAATAGAAGGTTGAGGGAAGGTATTGCTGGGTCTGAGTTGCTTGAGTTGTTGGAACATGCATATATTGATTGGATTGAACCAGGAGGAAAATATTGAAAGAAAGAGCGTGGTAGTATTAGTTGAGAGAGAGATTGAAAATCTTGATAAAATCTGTTGTTTGGGATTTTAGAGTGCATAGTTATATGCTGTACCTAAATAACTAAATAAGATTCATTTTAATTTATGTTTTATTTATTTACTTATTTTTAATGGTGGTACTGGGGATTGAACCCAGAAACTTGTCGTGCTGAGCATGCACTCTACTACTGAGCTATACCCGCCCCTCATTCATTTTCATTTAGAATTTTGTATCTCCTTTAATTGTTATCTTTGTTTTTACATCTAATTCAGCCTGGAAATTCATCATATTTTAATCATATATTATATACTTAAGAATTTAGGTAATTTATAAATCAGAAAAGAAATTCAGTTTTTGAAATTTTTTACTTGAAGAATTTTACATCATTAGCATATTTGGTTATTTTCTTGTTATTGAGAACAGTAAAGAATAAGAGATGGGAGTAGAAAAATAACAGTACCAGAAATATATGGACTTCCACAGGGCCTGGCTTCTGTTCCCACCATTCAGTGAAGACTGAATATTGGGAAGAATCTAAATTAAAATATAATAATGCTGCACAATAATGGACAAATATTTGGTCAGAGATAAGATGGGAAGATGGAGAGTTTGTTGTACTTAAAAAACCTATTTTTTCTGTATTCTTTGAAAGACACTGCTGTTACTGGTACTTAGTACCAACACAGTGGTATAGTGACACGGCTGAGAAATGAGTTAGGACGTCAGGTTTTGTGTTCTGGAGTTTGGATTCTTTTTCTTGCTTGCTTGGTGTCTGTTCAGTCTTCAAAGATGGCTATGGTAAATTCAGTGGGAAGGGGATAAAGTGAAGGTACTTTTCCTTTGTTTTCAATAGGCTTGATAACTTAAATGTTCCTGTTGTATTTGAATCTAAAACTGGTTCAAAGTCCATTAAGAGAAGCCCACAGCTAAAGGACATGCTTTATTCTCAATCGATTTCTACTTTTTCCTTAAAGATTCACTTTCTGCATGATCACTTCCAGGTATGATTCACCAAAGAAATGAGGGACTTTAGGGGACTTCCATTGCCTCCTACATCACCCAGACCAATGATTGCTTCTTCAAGTGCTTTCTCTTTTGTCCCATGGTTTTACTCTTTCGGTTTTTAATTCTGTAGAGGGAGCTGCTACGAACAGTAGGCAGAGTATATTTACCTTGTGCTGATTGGATACTGCTATTATGGGAAAAAAGAGTGTAACAGTTTGTTTCTGGAAGATTCTATATTTTCCTTCATTTGTATGCAACCCTAAGAGTTCATGGCTTGAAAAACTGATTATTTTGGAAGAAAGAATCTGATAAGTGAAATAATTTTACTAAAGCATTATTGACTAATGATTTATTTGGTAGCCTTATAAGGTGGTCACAGGAATTTTAGGTAGTGTGGCACCAGAAAGGAGGAAACTATTCTTGAGGACTTTTTCTTCAAATTATACCATGTGGTTACCCTCTTTCATTTCTTCCTGCAACAAATATTAATTGACCGTTTACTGTGTGTCAGATATTTCTCTAGACACTGGGGATAAAGTATTTCAGAATGGCTATGAAGAATAAATCAGGGCTGGAGATGAGTGGAGAGATAGTAGGGATATTTTAATTAGGGTGGACAGAGAAGGCTTCTCTGAAGAGGTGGCATTTTAGTTTAGATCTAAATAAAGTAAGGGGTTGGGCTATAGAAACATTTGGGGAAGAGAATTCCTAGAAGGAAGAAAACCACTAGTATCTGAAATACCTTCTAATTTTCAAAGGGAGTTTTGGGGATAGTGGTATTTGAAAGAGAATTTTGTCTAAAAGTAACTATTTAGGAATAAATTTATAATACATACCTATAATACCTATACTATAAAATGTAGGGTGGGGTGGAAAAAAGTGACCTGTCAGGAGTTTATTACCATAGCTCCAGAATCTGAAGGAAAAAATAAATATTTAAAAAGTGGTGGGCATTTGGAGAGTCCATTAGTGATTTTTAGGCTTTATTTTTTATAATTTTATTCCTTATTATAAAAGTAATGCATTTTATAAAATTAGAAAAATTGTATTTCTGACAAAGATACCTAAAAGAGTAAACTACAATCTTACTAAGGATTGTAAATACAAAAATCATAAAATAGTAATAAATTTATAAAATGTTGTCATATATTAAAAAATCCATTTACCAAATAGGATTTAGATACACAAAGATAATTCAATATTAAGAAAACCATTAATGTAATACATGTTCCTACTAATATGACATATGATATGTTAGTAGGGATAAAATACTTAATGAAATAGGATTTTATGAAATTCAGTGTCTGTCCTGATAAAAACTTAAGTAATATAAATTTGGATGTATATTTCCTTAACATTATTTAAAAAAAAAACTGTTACAAATCAAGCCAGAACCCTGTTTACTGGTGAATGACTGGAGAATTTCCTTTAAAATTGAAAAGAAGGTCAGATTGGGCACTGCCATTACTATTATTTAATATTTTTCTGTAATCATGCAAGATAAAATATGTAAATATTATGAAGAAGACCAAATTATTGTTTGCAGATAATATGATTCTCTACCTGGGAAAACCAAAAGGAATCCATGAAAAGCCATTAGAATTAATAAGAGTTTGAGTACAAAATTAACATTTAAAATATTTAACTTTCTTTCGTAAGAAAACTGGTTAGAAGAGATCATGGAAAATAGGATCTCTTTCAGAAAATTAACAAAAAATATAAGGTAGTGAGGAATACATGTAAAAAATATGTAGGACTTGTTTGAAGAAAATTAATGATACTGAAGTAGACTTTAATAAACAAAGATAAACTTTGTACTTGAATAAGAGAAATGGGGAGGGTCAATATTGTGGAAGATGTCAATTTCCTCCAATTAATCCATATATTTAATTCTATCTCTATCAAATATTAGGGCAAGTTTGGGGCAAACTGATTATATTGGCCTAAAGATTGTATGGAAGAGTAAACATGTAGGAATAGCCAGAGCAGCTTTTGAATAGGAAATGTAAGTAGGTCTCATAGAAATGGGGAATTAATGCAGAAAAAAATGAAAAAGGATTTAAGTATTATTTTCAAAAACAAAATGAATGGAAGTTTTAGAGGGCATCTTCTTCCAGACAAATAAGATTGGGAATTCTTTCACTTTCGATTGTGATGGAGTAACTGAGACCAGATTTATACTCCCACTGTAAATAACTAGGAAAACGAACAAAACATATGAAACCATAGTTTGGAAACATTGGTGCTATGGTCTGAAGGTTTGTGACCCTTCAAAATTCATATGTTGAATCCTAATCTCCAAAGATGATGGTGTCAAGTAATAGGGCCTTTGGGAGGAATTAGGTCATGAGGGAGGAACCCTTATGAATGGGATTAGTGCTTTTATAAAAGGCTTCAGAGAGATCCCTTGCCCCTTCTACCATGTGAGGATTCAACAAGAAATCTGACCTGGAAGAGGGCCTTGTAGTCTGGTATTTTGTTACAGCAGCACGAATGGACCAAGACAGTTGGACAATGGGCAGCACAAGACTGTGCTTCCTGAGGAAAGAGAAGTGACTGTACTGACTTATTTCTTGGAGCCCTTTCTGAACCACAGTGAGAGAAGGAGGAATCCAAGCAGAGTGTCATGGTCTCACTGAATTGAGGAAACAGACTTTGGAATTGGAGAGGCTAATGGAACCACTTTGAGGACTCAAGAGTATTTGAGAGGAAGAAGCTGGTCAGAGAAAGAATATAAAAAACTCAGCCTTGGAGTCCCATAGTCTTTAGTTAAAAGAGCTGCCCAAGTGTAGTGTGAAATTCTAAGAAGCCAGGCAAAGAATGACCAGAAAGGTATAAACTCAATAATTTACAGAAAATAATCTACAGAGTTCACCCAGGGCTGGGACGTATTAGAGTTCCAGCCAGTTAGAGAGTCCTTGTTAAGTGTCCAGGGCATTCAGTAGAGACTCCAGAGGGGACTTGTCTTACAGTAGAGCTAAACTAGCCCTAGAATAAAGGGTAGTCCAAACTTGCTCTAGAAAGTTTTGAAAATAGACTTTGAAAGCTGATCCATAATATAACTGTCATAATAAACATTATTAAAATAAGACAACAATGTGTAAATTGTACCCAACAATGTAAAATTTACGTATGTAATACCCATTCATGTTAAATGCAAGGAAGCAGGAATAATACAATCATTATGTAACTTGGAGAAAAAAATTGTCAGTGAAAATAGAAATACAAATAATATGATGAAATTAGATTTCAAGAGAGCTGTTATAAATATGCTCAAGAACTTAAAAGAAAGCATGAACCTGAGAGTAGAGGCATAAAAGATACAAAAGAACAAAATGAAACTTTTTTTCAGAGGGGAGGATTTAATTAGATTTACTTATTTATTTATTCTTAGAGGAAATAATGAGATTGAACTCAGGACCTCATGCATGCTAAGCATGCACTCTACCATTTGAGCTATAACCTCCCCCCCAATAAAACTTTTAGACATGAAATATATACGATCTGAAAAGAAAAATTCACTGCATAGGATTAAAAATAGGTATTGCAGAAGAAAAGACAAGTGAATTTGAAGTGGGTAATAAAAACTACATTATGAAGCACACAGAAAAACTGGGGGAAAAAAAAAGAATAGAGACTTGGTTTCCTGTGGCACAATATCAAGTTGTCTGACATAATGTAATTGGAGTCTCAGAATGAGAGGAGAGAACAGAAAAAAACATGTGAAAAAATAAGGAAAAGAAAACTACAAACCAATATTCATGAACATAGAAAAGAAACATTCTTGATAAGATACTAGCAGTCAAATCCAGCAGCATATAAAAGGGATCATATGTCTCAACTGGGGTTTATTTATCCCAAGAAGGTAGGTTAAATCAATCATTGTAATTCACCATATTAACAAAGGAAAAAGCAAAAATCATGTGATCCTTTCAGTAGCCATAGAAAGCACATTTGCCAAACTTCAAAACCTATTATACAGATTCCCTAAACTAGTAATAAAGGGCAACTTCCTCAACTTGGTAAGTGCGTCATTTGAAAAACCCACGTCAGCATCACACTTACTGGTGAAAGGCTAAATGTTTTCCCTTTAAGGTTGATAGCAAAGCAAGGATGTCTGCTGTAACCACTTCTATTCAACATCACACTGGCAGCGTTGCTACAGGGCAAGAGAAATAAAAGACTTACAGATTGGAAAATAAGAAATAAAACTGTCTTTATTTCTAAATGATATAATTGTGTGCATAGAAATTACTAAGACATCTACACAACTGTTAGAACTAAAAAATAAATGTAGGATAGGGGAATATGTAAAAATCATTGTATTTACATATTCTAGGAAAATGCAATTGAAAATGAAATTTAAAAAGCAAGACTATTTAATAGCAGCAAAATACCAAAAGGTTAAGTTTAATGAAATAAGCAATCTGTACATGGAAAACTACAAAGCACTGAATAAATCAGCAATGAATTAAAGCAATGAATTAAAGACCTGAATAAATGAAGAGATATACCACGTGTATGGATTGGAAGACTTATGGTGCTAAGAGCAAAGTTGGAGGGCTCACCTGTTTTAAAGACTTACTATAAAGATCCAGTAATTGAGACAGTGTGGTGTTAGTATACTGACAGACTTGTAGTTTAGTGGAAATCACAGACCCACATAAATCTGATTGATTTTCGATAACGGTGTGAATGTAATTCAGTGGAGAAAGGATAGAGTTTTTAATAGATGACGGTGGAACAAGTGGATATTCATAAGCAAATAAATGAACTGTGATCCTTTCTCACATTGTACACAATGACTAACTCAAAATTGATTATAGAATTAAATGTTCAAACGAAATTTTTGGAAAAAAACAGTATTTTCTCAACCTTAAAATAGGTAATTGAACACAAAAAACATGAGCTTTAAAAGAAAAAATGAATTGAACTTCATTTAAATTAAAAGCTTCTACTCTTTAAAAAACAACCCATTAAGAAAATGGAAAGGCAAACCAAAGATTGGAAAAAAAAATTTATAATACATATACCTATATTCAGAATATATAAAAGGACTTATATTTGGATTATATATAATAATAAGTTAGAGATAATCCATTAAAATGGGAAAGAAATTTGAACAGATAAATATGTGAATGGCTGATGAACACACTTAAAAATGCCCATTATTAGCCATCAGGGAAATGCAAAGTCAAAACTCAAGGAGATACTTGTATGCTTACACAGAATGGCAAAAATTGCAGAGTGATAGCATGTTTGGGGAGGATGTAGAACAACTGGAACTCTCATACATTGCTAGTGGGAATGTAACCACTTTGGAAAATAATTTGACATTTCTTTTAAAATTAAATGTACAATTACCATATGATCTGGTAATCTGATTTGTAGGTAAATATGGAGTGGAAAGGAAGGGAGGAGGATAGCAGGACGTTAATAGGAGCATTTACAGCCATATAAAGACAAGTCTATCCATATAGTGGAATTCTCAGCAATACAAAGAAATGAACTACAGATGCATGCAACGGCTTGTATAAATCTTAGGATTTTGCTACTTTAAAGAACTCAGATACGAAAGAGCACAACCTGCTGAATTCATATATATGAAATTTTAGAAAAGGTATACTTATAGGAATAAAGAGATTGGTGGTTGCTCATGTAGGTGGATGGTGGGGGAGTAGGTAGTGATATGATGGTGGCTGTGAGAATTTGACTGGTTTAGGGGGTACAAGGGAGCATCCTGGGGTGATAGGAGTATTCTGTTTCTTGATTGTGGTGCTAGTTACAAGGATGTCTACATTTGTGGAAATCCATAGAACTGTATACTTAAAATGGATACATTTCATTTATATAAATATACCTAGGTAAAGTTGATTAAAAATAAGTAAGATTTATCTGTTGAGATAGATTATCCAACAAGTTTTCTATTATGCAAATGGTATTTCTTTTTAAATTACTCCTATATACTTTAAGGGTTTGTTTGGGTGTTTTTGTTTTTTTTTTGTCATTGTTCATTTGTTATTTTAAAATGAAAAAAATGCATAAATATTCAGTCCATTTCTGATGAATATATTTTCCTTCTTTTCATTATGAACATCTTGGTTAGGGAACTTGTCTTAAAACTGTGCTTAGCAAGCACACTGTTTTTATTTTAGTGACATATTTATTTGAAACAGCTTCTGGGGGTAAACAGTTGGGGGGCGATTAGTCCTCCAGTGCCTACCACACTCTGTTTCATTTTTGGTAAGGCTTTGAAGGTGACCTTACTCTATCACAAAAGAAAAAATGAGAAACAAAAGTCTATATTTTTAATGTATTCCTGAATTTCATGTCTTTCAGTGTATTTCTAACATAGAGTGATAAAAGGATTACAGTATCACTGCCTTCAGCCATTTTATGGTATATTTGTCTTTGGAAACTTGGTATCTGGAGAGCAGTGACTTGAGTGCATTATAAAAGTATTTCATAGGTGAACACTGCCGTATTGCGTTTGTCTTGCCTCTTTAAGCATTGCTCTCCTTGAAAGGAAGTTTCTGAGTACTACAAGTGCTTATGGTAGGATTGCCAGATAAAATATAGGCTGTCCAGTTAAATTTGAATTTCAGATAAACAACAAATAACTTTCTAAGTATGTCCCAAATATTGCATGGGCATTCTTATACTTATTATTTATTATTTATCTGAAATTTAAATTTAACTGGGTATCTTGTGTTTTTATTTGCTAAGTGTGACAACCTTCTCTTATGGAGAACTAGGTAGGTTGTACCAAGACCTGCTGAATCTAGATTTCATGCATTTTAATTATTGCATATTTTGAAGACTTGAGCAAGAGTATGGTGATCCTGAATAAAATGACCTAGAAGTTGTGTAAGTTTTTACTATATTATTATAAAACAAAGACTCCTAATTCTTTTATTTTCCACCCTTTCTCCAGTGAAAATAGCTAACTCCTCTGTACAGCACAAAGCAGTAATTATCTGCCTATCTGTATGCAGTAGCCTCTGGTCCCTATCATTTGACAGGAAAAAAACTCATGAAGTTACTTGCCATCATAGATTAGCAAATGTTGAATTTATGAATATATGTTAATATTAAAATTCATTAAGCTTTATCATTCTTTGAACCAAGCTACAAATACTTAAATGCCAATTCAGTTTATATGAAGTGCATGTTGTTGAGGAGGATATAAAAATTGACTAAGATGTGGACTCTTGCTCCCAATCATCTTACTGTCTTGTCAAGGAGTTGGCTATGTAAACAGGTAATTATAATACAGGATAATGCACAGTGGTAATTATAGTCAAACAACTTGTTCTAGAAGTACTTGGGATGGGAAAATTGACTCAGATTGGGGGATTATAGAAGACTCCTGGAACTTGGCCCTTAGTGAGTGAAAAAGATTTGTACAAGCAATGGAAGGTAATTTCAGGCTACAAAATGAACACAAGCAAAAGTCAGGGAAGCTTTTACTTTTGAGAAATAGGAGCAAAGCAAATAATCAGACAGCTGAGAGATGTAATGTAGGAAAAAAGGCTACAAAAGTGGTATATTAGTTTATTGGGGCTGCTGTAATAAAGTACCATAAACTGATGGCTTAAACAGTAGATGTTTACTGTATCAGTTCTGGAGACTAGAAGTTTGAAATCAAGCTTTGACAGGGTTGGTTCTGAGAGCTGGGGGAGAGAATCTCTTCCATGCTTCTCTCCTAGCTTTTGGTAGTTTCAGGTGTTCTTTGGCTTGTGGATGTTGTTCTCCCTGTGTCTTTACAGTATCTTCCCACCGTATGTGTCTTTCTGTGTCCAGATTTCCCCTTTTTATAAAGACACAGTCATATTGGATTAGGGCTCATCCTAATGATCTCATTTTAACTGGATCATCTGCAAAGGCTCTATTTCCATATCAGCTCAGATTCACAGATTTTGGAGGTCAGGATCTCAACATCTTTTGAAGGACACAATTCAACCCTTAACAGCTAGGTTGAGAGTTATATTTCTCAGAGTGCTAAAAAAAACACTTAAGTATGTTCACCTTTCCTTTTAGACAAAAGGGGACTCGTGAAAGCTTTTTGTACAGAGAAGTAATATAAATAATTCTGATTGTAGTGTGAAAAAATGTCCTCCAAAGTTGGGAGCAAGTAGTAGGTTTGAATACTGTGACTGTTACAATATAATGATAGATTTCACTAATTGAGTACTTCTGTGCTAGACACTGTGCTAAGTACTTTGTGATATTTGATTTTTAAGGGCCTTTGTGAAGTATGAATATTCTTATAACCTCTTTATTGAGTGTGAATAAATTGAGGTTTAAGGAAGAACAAAGGGTTGGGGGAACAGGGAGAGATGTTGATAATTTATTCCATTTAGGCACGTTAAGTTTGAAGTATTGGCTGAATATTCTTGTAGTGATGTTTGGTTGGTAGTTTAAAATTTGGTTCTGGAGTTCAGGACATGAGTCAGAGTGGAAGACAAATATTTAGTAATAATTAGTTTAGAGTTGTTGTTTGAAACCATAAAAATGGGTGGACATGCCTGGGAAGAGAGTATAGAGTAAAAAGAAAGGAGATGCCGAGCATAGAACCTTAGTAATGTGGCTGTATTTAAGTCACTGGGAATAGAAAAAGAGTCAGGAGATGCTTAAAAGCAGAGTGGTAGAAAGGGAACAAAAACGATGAAAGAATTTTTTAAATGAGGTGATGGTCAGTGTATTAGAGTCTGCACAAAAGGTAAAGGAGGATGAAAACTGAAAGAGAATTTGATCCTTATTGACATTTTGAGAGAATAGTTTCAGTGAGGTGGTAGACTAGAATATAAGTATATGTAGATAGAGAGTCAAGGAGTTGGATTATCTTTTTGAGAATTGTATACAGGCTTAAGAAGCAAAGATCTAGAGTTCATTTGAAAGAAAGAGGAGTTGAATTTTTTTAATAAAAAAGTTTTGCTTTTTTATGGTTAAAGGCAAGGAACCACAGAAATATTAAAATAGGATGAAACCCACCTAAGATGTATGAGATAGAAGAGTTGGGAGGAGAATCCTTGTTGGTGGGGAGGAGAGTATAGATAAAGGAATTGGCCTTATACAGAATTCTAGTCATCAAGTATTTCATAGTTCAGCAAATTAGATTTATTTCCTACTGGTACAGTGGGAGTGGGGAATTCACAATAAAAAATAATCTCAGATTAATGTTATTATTAAATATACTGTTAGATTTTAAAAGAATAAAAAGTTAAAAATTTCTTGGGTTATATATAAAGAAAATATTCATTGCTTGGACCAATACTAGTTCAAAGGTGCTTATAATGTTGCTTTCTGAGTTTCTGATGAGTGGAGACCTCATCACTCTTTCTGTATCCCATGCTTCTCATTAACAGCTGTTGTATAGCTAGGCGGTGCTGCCTGTAGGCTGTAGTTATAAAGCTGATCAAGAAGCATGAAGAGTCCATTGTCAGTACATCCAGTTTGTGGGAAAGATTTTTTTTTTAACATTAAAAAGTTTGACTCACATTTTTTGCCTTATACAGAATAGCAAATTCAATGTTAATATTCAACATGTACTTTCTTTTTTAAAATTCACTGTATCTCTGTAATTTATCTTAAAATGTTATGCAATGTTTCATACAAAATGAAGAGTATATAAAAAATATATATATATATTTCAATTTAAGAATAGTAAGAGGATGTGTAACCTATCACTCCGGTTAAAAAATAGAAATTACCAGTATTTGAGAATACTTAAGTGTGCCCCACCTTATATCCCCACCCCTGTCTCCAGAGGTGCCATTATCTTGACTTATGTGTTCTCATTCCTTTACTTTTCTTTATAGTTTTATTGTTTGTGGATATATTCCTAAACAACACATTGTTTACTTTGAAACAATGAATAGTTGTACTAAGCTGAATTAGGAAAGGCAGCACTACCATAGTTAGATGAAGGCTTCCAGGAAACAGACTGACTAGCCTGGCATCAGTTTCACTGAGCTTCAAGGGTTTCTACTTGAGTAATCTGTAAGCAATATAATGAGTTATTTTGGAAACACAGGGCTGTCTTGGTTAGGTATCTGGCAGTGTCCAGTATGGACCTAGTATTGCAGGTTTGTTCAGCAGGTATCTGGTCACGTGGAAAGAGTGTTGTTCTTTATTTTTGGTTTCTAAGCTCTTTGTGGTCTTCCAACACTTAAGACAGATCAAAGCGGAACACATCTGGGAGGTGAAAAGGAGTGTTCTTAGCTGAGCAGGTAGCAAGGCAAGGTGGAGTGAGTAGGTACATTAAGGCAAGCCAAATATGAGTAAATATCTAGAATAGGCTTATCTGGGCATTCTGCCTTTAGGAACAATGTCAGTGGTTATCTTGATGATGACAGTTTCTCATGCTGTATCAGGGGTCACATTGCTCCAATTGAACTAGTTACCCTTTAAATCCAGGGGACATCTGGCATCTTGTAATCTCTTCACAGTCCATTCCTCCTAAGATTACCATTGTCTCTCTCCCTTGTTGGGTATCCTAAGTTGTTGTCTTTATTAAAAATATACTTTTTAAAAAAATGGAATACACTCTCCAGTTGCTTCTTGAGAAAAGATACATAGAAGATAAATGTTTTGAAATCTTTCATGTCTGAGAAAATGTCTTTATTCTTCTTTGATAAGATGATTTGGATGAAGAATTGCAGGTTGGAAATAATTTTCCTTTATAATTTTGAAGAAATGGCCCCAGTGTCCTCTTCCTTCCAGTATGACTGTTGAGATGACTGAAGTCTGAGTTCTGATTCTTTGTTTGTGACCTGTATTTTCTTTCAAGAATTGTATAGAATCTTTTTGTGCTCAGTATTGTGACATTTCACCATGGTGTGCCTCAGTGTAGGTCTCATCCTTAATTTGTTTATACTGAACACTTGGTAGGTCCTTTTAAATGGGCAGCTCATATCCTTTGAGTCTGGAAATTTTTCTGGAATTCCTTCATTTCTTTCCAACCTCCCCCTCAACCCCCCGTTTTCTCTTTCTGGAACTTCTATTATTTGATATTGGACCTCCTGTACTAGTTTTGAATAGTGTCCTCTTTTCTCTCCTGTATCTTTTTTTCTGGTTCCTGGAAGACTGCTTCAGTTTTATCCTCCAAGCCACTGTTTCTTCATTTCAGCTATTGTGTTTTTAATTTCTAAGAACTCTTTATTTTTTAACGTTCTTTATTAAATTGTATTCTCTTCTTGTTTTATAGATATGTCTTCTGTTATCTCTTTGAGGAATATAAATACATATGTGTGTATGCATGTATATGATATGCTTTGTGTCAGCAGCTTTTCCTTGGATGACAGAATGCCCAGATAATACTCGGTTGTCTGCTCATGATTAAAATTGAAGGACTGAAAAGTTAATTGGAAACTCTTTTTTGGTACAGTACTGATATTAGCAAATGTGCCTGTATACCTCAAAGATGCTCTTGTTTTTCTCTCTCCAGAAAGTAACTCTCCAGTCTTCTGCTGAGGTGGGGAAGGGCCGGTTGCCTAGCATCATGGAAGAGGGAGGAGGTCTAGGAATAAAAAGTGCTTTTCAAACAACTTTAATGGAATCTTCCTTGTTTTAATCCCCTCCCTCCCCCTTCTTTCTCCACCACCTGCTGCTCCTCTATTTCCAGAAGTAATTGGTATTGCCTTCTGTGGATTCTCCAGTGTAAAGTGTGTTGTGTCTCATTTATTTTTTTGCTGCCAGGCTATGATTTGGCTTTCCTGGGTCTGCTAAACCACTTAATAATATTCATCCATCCACTTTCAGTCTTCCAAGATTTTGTTGCTCTTATCTCTTCTCTTTTGTTGCTCTTATCTCTTCTTATCAGTTTATGTCTAAAGTTTTTTTATTGCATTTTAGTGGGCTTTCATGAGAGTGAAAATATATGCATGTTTTTAATTTGCCATCTTAATCCTAAAGCCCTGATTATTTAAAATGTTTAATGTATGTCTCACTTTTTGAGACTTGAAAAGATTATTAAAGTTAGCCCTTTTCATCCCTTGTTTTAGTTTTTACATTCATATTTATAAAACATGAAACGTGTGGACTCCTTGAGACTATATGAACTCAAGGATTTATAAGTGAATCTAGAATTTGTGAATGAAGAGGTTGATTGTTTTTTAAATTTGCTCTTATAGGAAAGTGAAAAGGTTTCTGAATATCCAGCAGTGATTGTGGAGCCAGTTCCAAGTGCCAGATTAGAGCAGGGCTATGCAGCCCAGGTTCTGGTTTATGATGATGAGACTTATATGATGCAAGATGTGGCAGAAGAACAAGAAGTTGAAACCGAGAATGTGGAAACAGGTAGACATCTCATAAAATGTTCATTATTTATAACGTTCTCATTTTGTAAGTGTCAACATTACTATTACCAGATGAATAATACACCGAAAAACCTCTTTAATGCTGTTTAGTAGAGCTTGGAAACCAGTGAAACATCTCTTGTTTAAGAGAATTTACATATACATATAAGAAGTTCTACATTATAATTCTTTGAAGTAGAATCTCATATCATGGACCTTAAGGACAAAATTATAGGCCAATAATAATGAAACTTTTTGTCATGTTTTTCTGGAAGTGGAAATATTGACTAGTTACTACTTGTAAAAGTCAGTAGGCTAGTATACAATTTTTTTCTTTTTAATTCAAGAAATACAGTAATCTCATTCTGTAGTAGATTAAGAGTTTCTTTTGATTAGCATCGGGGGAGCAGTATGATTTCTTTTTTCTTAGGTCAAAAGCATCTTTGAAATAGTCTATCAGATTCTCCTTCCCTTTTGTCTTAGAAATTTTGATATTTCACTATGTCTGTGGTGAGATACCTGTATGTTTAATTGGGGATTAGTATATGTAATTCTTGGAGAAACCTTTTCATTTTTGCCATTGACCATAAAGAAAATAGAGGGTTTTTTTTGTTTTTGCTTTTTTACCAGAAGGTGGCAGTTTTATAATAATAAACATTAAAATTTATCTTCATCAGTTAATGGAAAAAATTTTTTATGCTTGGTTTATAGTCCTTATAAAAATTCTTCATAATTCAGATACATTTCTACAAATGTAGCAAAGTCTCATGATTAAAAGTGCTGTGAAAAAAAAAAGTGCTGTGTATTTGATGCCTTTCTGCTTACTGAGGCCCAGTAGCACTCCCTAGGACTGTTAGCTTTTTTGAGCTTAAAGCTGTTCTTTCTCCAGTTTTACTTTTCATTGAGCTGAGGGATTGGAAGTTACCTTGCTCTTTGGAGCAGTGATGACAACAGTGCCAGCAAACCCCATGTGAAGTGGTCATCAATTCTTTTCATCAGAACAGCTAGCTTTACACTTCATAAAGGCTTCGTGACTATAGTCTGGAGTGGTACTTGATTCACAGTAGATAATGCAAGTGGCAGGAAGATACATGTGTTTTTTTGAGTTTGGAGAGTTTTCCAGTCTGAAGCTACAAGTTTAGCGGCGAGATAATTTTCCTCTTGAGGGAACGAATAGGAAGAACACTTAAAAAACTATTATGTAGGACGATATTTTGAAGTAGATATTGTAACTGATTTTATTATAGGAGCATAACTAAATAGAAAACCAATAATACAAGAAAAAAGTATGATAACTTAATACTTGAATGAAAAAAATAGAACCTGATTGAAATTTTTGGAAAATGTTTTGATCAAAAAAAAAAAAGGAAGACTGTGATTTTGGTAGCAAATTGAAAACTTTGTAAAAATGAAAACTACAGTGCCAAGTTTGTATCATAGAAATTTAAATTCACCTTAAAATACCAGAACATGTTGGCCGAATCTTATTGGTGGTACAGTTTTTGATGGTCAGTGGTTCATTAATCAAGTAAAAATACTTCCAAATAAGAAGTGAATATAACCCACTTAAGGGACTTTATTTTTTTAGTCTTCTTGAACTCAGAGGATGATGATATCATTTGCAGGGCAGAGATATGAGTGACTGTAATATTGAAAAATAGCATATACAAAGTCTGGATAAAAGAACTGTTACTTTTAGGATATCTTAAAAGTGGTTTTTGGATACTTGATAATATTTTTTAGATTTCTTCTTCAACACTGAATGGAAATGTTAGTAAATAACTTACATTATTCTAAAATACTCTAAAAGCACCTGAGAAATTCATCTTACATTTTATTTTTAATTCCATTCTGGCCCATGAATGTAAAGAAAAAAAGTCTATGCTTGCTTTATTACTTCTGAAAATAAAGAATAGTGTAGCTATTCTTATCTCTCTTTATGGAACAACACTGTAAAATGTAGAATTCATATATAACTCTTCTAAAGGCAATGCCAAATTCAGACTGAAAACTTCTGGCTGACACATCTGTAATTAGAACAATTTAATAAACTCACATTTATTCATCATAAAGCATGCAAGAACTTGGAGACTATAAGATACTAATTTATTTTAAAATACTATGGGTCATAGTAACTTAGTAAGGATTGTTAGTCAATATATAAAAATAAGTTTAGAATCAGTTATTCTGAGCTTAATTTTGTTTTTACTTAAAGAATAAAATGCATTTTTAAAAGAGTTCAGATCTTAATAAATTTTTATTCTCCTGTTATCTAAAGCCTACATAGATGAATAGAGGTTATTATGACTTATTATAATGCATGTTTCCTTTTAGGTTAGATTAGGGTCTGGTTCATTTGTTGTGGTGATACAAATTTTAACTTCCATGTATGTGTAGGTTTGGGAGAATAAGCAGACTGGGAAGTAAAGAAAAGGATTATTTATTTATTTATTTATTTGATGCCTTGTTTCTTTTTTTGTTGTTGTTAGTACATACTTTTATTTTATTTTATTTTTGATTCATTTTTATTTTTAAACTTTTTTTTATTGAGTTATAGTCATTTTACAATGTTGTGTCAAATTCCAAGAAAAGGAATATTTTAAAGATGGCTATAGCAGTTTCTATTTGGTGAATTGGTGGCAATGAGATCTGTATAGAATAAGATTTCCTTTTGTATATCTAGGAAACACTTCCTGGAATGCTCCTACATTATAATTTAAAATTATATTCATCTAAAAAATTTCTTAATTATATTTATTGATCTGTTATATCAGTTCTCCACATGTTTACATTGAAGTTTTTCTTCTTTTATCCCTATATACCCATACATATATGTCCATAGGCAGGAGTACTGAAATCATACAATGGTGTACATTTAGCTATCTTCATTATTTTGTGCATAAAATGATTTCTTATTTTGTTAGCAGTAATTATAAGTCATTTTAATTCACCTTTTTATAGACTAAAAGTCTACATTTCTCTCTCAGAGCTCGTATGTAATAGTAAATCTCTTACATTATATAGGAAAAACAAAATGCATTTGAAACTTTAAAAATAGACATATTCATCTAAACCTATAAATCTATAAATTGCTTTTTGATGATAACTGAAGTTTAGTAATCATAAAGAGCCTTTGAGGAAAAGTGATGAAGTATGCATGAAGGGTGGTCTTGACTCTGGCAGGCTAGAAATACTACCAGTTCTCGAGGCCTCTGGGGAAACTGGTAGGTTGTGGGTGGAGAGGAGTCTCTTGGATTCCCTAAGATATCAAAATTCAATTTTTATGTCCACTCTTTAAAAAATTATATATATATATATACAGATGCATGTATATATAAAGAATATATAAACTTTAAAAGGTTATTACAGATTATCATGTAAAAAGTAGAGTTTATACCAATGCACTCATTAATAAAGTTTTCTTAGAAATCTTTTAAGACTTGGCTGAGAAGATTGAGCTGTTAAGAATCTGCTTCTTCATCTTGCACCTTAACTTACTATGTTTATCATTGTAATCTTCCACCTTAATTTATGAGAATACATCAATAAATATTTTGCATTTGTTGTGTGCAAGGGCACTGTGTTCAACATGTTTTTTTCTCTCGAGGAGGTAGTAATTTAGTTGTGGAGATAAAATGTATGCATTATGGTCAAAATATAAAGCAGTATAGAATCAATTAAGCACTATTTACAAATTCAAAGAAGTTTTCAGAAGAGGAAATTTCAATTTACAGGATTAGGGAATGTTTTAGAGAAAGTGGAAAAGGAGGACAAATAGTAGGATTTGGACAGACAGGCTGTAGGCAAAAGGCATGTAGACTAAGGGAAATAAAATTAACAAATGTGTGGAATGTAGAAATTCAAGACATGTTTAGAAGATAATAAGTAAAACATTAACAGGAGGTTCCACTAAGAATTGTGAGTGATTGTGGTTTCAACACAAGGTTTAGTAATTAAGTATGTAAGAAGCAGAAAGATTTGAGAGGTTTTGAGTAGAAAGTGCTAGGTAATTAGCATCTGAGTAGGTAGAGGGTGAATTGTAGGGGAAAAGATAAGGCAGAAAGACTAGCTGTTACAGTATGAGTTAGGGATGGCTTGAGAAATATTAAAACAAGGTAGAAGCAATAGGAACAGAAGGGACTTGTATTAGCAATTCTACTATGTAAGATCTAATGAGACGTGACAGATTACGGGGAGAAGCATAGTTAGGTAAGTACTCAGTTTTCTCATTCTAAGTGATGGCAATGGTATCATATAAGGGTTTAGGAAGACAGGATTGCTTTTGGAAGCAGATAAGTTTGGTAATAAGCATGTTGAATTGTGAGTTGAAGCAGAGCATCCAAGGGGAAATAATTTAGTTATTTAAAGATGTACAAGTGTATGGTCAGTGTCCCATCACAAAAAAGGGGGCATATTAAAGTTACGATAATTTAAGGAATATTTTAATAAATGGCAAGTGTACAGTGATAGGGCAGTATCCTAGAGCTAGCAGTATCAGAGCTGTTTCTGTCCTTTCGCCCAAGGGCCAAACAGAGGGAAGGGTTACCGGAACCCAGAAGAAGAGAGAGCCCTGGAGAGAGCTCTGGGAGAATCTGGGACCTTTGATCAAAGGATATAACTGGTTTGAAGGCAGTGCCACAGAGGGGGAGCCAGGGGAGTCATCCTCCTGGGACAGAGAGTAAAGAAGGGTGAGGATAGATATGGAGAGAGAAATGAAATATTAGTACAACTGAAGCTTAGTACAGAAAAGTCAAGGAGAGATGGATTTGGGAATCATCCTCATTGAAGCCATGGAAATAATGAAAGCTCCAAGGGGAAAGGTATTTGAGAGATTTCCCTAAGGGGGAAGATTTTTAAATTCTGTATTTGTTTCTCTATGATCGAGAACAGAGGGAACTTTAGAGAATGTTTACATCTTGAAGAACGGGAAGAAGAGTAGTCAAATATGATAGAAAAATCCTGGATGACTATTCCTGAGCTTTTTTTTAAAAAAAAAAAAGCCTTTTAAGTAGCTCTCTTTAGTAGGAAAGGGAAGAATATTGATTGGGTTAGTTAGTCCTAGTTTCAGACTTTTGCTTTATCATTTACTTGGCAGTATTTAACCTTTCCGGAGTCTATCTCACTGTCATAAAATAGGAATTCAGGGTTGTGAGAATTATATAAAATAAACCTATAAACACAGTGCTTGTGATGTAAATGCCCTTTAAGTGTTCCCTTAATTTCATTAAGACCTTTCTTGTGCCTTCACATGTGGAGGTCTTATACATCAAAACGGAAAATTTGTTTATTTCTATTGTATTTTTCTCTTTCCTTTCACTTTGACTTTTAAAAAGGAGATGTTTTATACCTCCTGTCTGTACTTTTCCTCCTCATTCCTTCCTTAATTTACTGTGCTCTGGCATCTACATTTATCATTGTCCCGAAGCTTTATTTATCAGATTTCAAAGGCCACTCCTCTGCCAAATTCAGTGACCTGCAGATTAATCCAGAAATCTAGAAGTAGAGCCTTCCTAATCTGGCTTTATCTACAGAAACACTGTATTCTAGCTGTTTTCCTGACTGTCCCTTGCATGGCTGTGCTATTTATGCTTCCGAGATTTTGCTCAGGTATAGTTTTCTATCAAGAATATCTTCAAGTATTGTTCATTCTTTGAGGCCCAACTACATGATACTGTCCACAGTAACTGTAGCCTACATTAAACATTCCCTTTCCTGATTTCTGTTAGACCATCTGGATTTAGGCACTTGATCATTTTCTTTCTTTTACTGTCCTTGTGTGTATACTCCTTTTGTTTTCAAAGTGAGCATATAAGTCCCTGGAAGACAGAGACTACAATTTTATTTTGTTGAATATAGTATATAATACAGTATTTAACACATAGCTGGTAGGAAATGCAGACTGAAACAATTTGAGTTCTGACTTAGAATTGCAGTATAATGAAGAACTATCTTTATAAAAACTTAAATTATGTTTCCTTTTTTGTTTATATATGAAATATTGAATACTTTAGGGTTATTTAAAATATAGAAAGTTGGTCATCCAAAAAAGATAAATATGGTTGTATAAAATATATCAAAGCTATAATGTCATACTTAGATTGACTTCATCTTAAAATGAAAGTAAGTTTTAATCATTTTTGCTTATATGTAAATTTGAGTTTATTTTCTTACAATAAAAGCAATACATGCTCACTGGAAAAACTGAGTATTGCAAAGAATAAACAAACAGTGAAGATCACGCGTAATCTTACCAGAGAGAGAACAGTAACTACTGCTTTTCTAAATTTCCTGCTGGTCTTTTTAAATGTATTTTTTAAGCATAATTAACATCATATTATGCAATGCAAGTAGCCTTACTAATTTTTACTAACATACATTGGCTGAAAGGGATCTGGTAGCTTCCTACTTCTCTCTTCTGATCATAGGGAGCAGGACTTTAGTTTTTAACCATATATCAAAACATAAAAAGTTGGTCTTATTAATTAGAATAATTGACAAGAGAACTTAGAAATCTTTTATTCATGATCAACAAAATTGTGTATAGGATTAGTTGCAAAGATAGATGAATGATAAGAATTTGTATATAATTCCAACAAGAAAGTAGTGCTTTTTTTAAATAAATGAAAGTTAAGGTTTTTGAAATGCAGTTAAAAAAAGTAAAAACCAGATTTCTCTTGAAAAATAAAATAAGGAGCCAAAATTTCTTTCTGGAAGAATCTCAAGACTAAGTTGACTTCATGATGAGTTGTGATAACTTTTGTATTTGTTATACCATCAGAAATCCTCCCTGTGGCACAAAAGGACTCTTTTAATTAGAAAATATTGTTGCCACAGGGAGGTAGAAGATCGACATGAAAAACTGGGGATCTGAAAAGGAGCCCCTATCCTAGGATTACCTGAAGGTGAAACAGATTGAGCCTGAAGGAAGACAATGCTGGTAGGTGGGTCTTTAATTTATTAAGAATGTTTACAATTTACATTTAATTACATTATTTCAACTACCTATACCATATTTTTGTTTGAAGGGTGACAATGATTCCTCCTTATGGAGGGAGAAAGATCACAATAAGTATTTTTCCTCCTAAATAATTTGCTATCTAAGTTAATCCCCTGCCATGTTCCTAATATTTGGTTCTTTTTATAGATAAAGCTCTGGGGCTATTTCAGGCCTCCACTTCCTTGGAAGTTCCTACTGACTGAACATCTTCAAGTCTTTTTTTTCCCCCCACTTCTGTTATTTCTGCTTCTAATGTAGACTTTTTCCTAGAAAGTTTTTTTTAAGAAGTGTTTTTTTCCAATTGTCTGTTTTCTTGAGTTTAGCCTAGTCACTGGTTTTCTAAAAAGATAAAATGTGGATCTTAAGTTTATTTAGTTTTAATTCTAGGATTGTTTGAATTATAATTACACTGTAATTTAGTTAGAAAGCATTATTAGAGAAAAGTTTTAGATATTAACAATATTTCATTTAGTCTAAGATGACATCAGTTGTAAGAAACATTATTTTTAGACCACTAAAAAAAAAATGCTGCCAATTATAAATGTTAGGGTGCCATCAGTTGTAAAATACATCCTAATTTCAGAGATGTTAAAGTGTAGAAAAATGTACATCTTAGAATTAATGAAATATGTTAATTTATGACTCTCCCTGAAATTCTCATAATGGAAATTGGATATTAAAATATCAGGTTTATGAAAAATGGAGGTGAGTTGCAGTTATGGAAGTCCCTATATGTTCTGAGTAAGATCTCTAAATTCTTTACTGTCTTTTAAGAGAGGGTATTTAAAAAAACCATATAACTGTATTGTCAAAATATACAAAGTAACCATATAAGGTATTAAATTATGGAGGGTATATAAGATGAAAAAGTATTTTAATATGACACATTTACTAAATAAATAGTTTTCTCATAATTGTCACTTTTTAATTGGATTTTGTAATCTAGAAAGAAAATGAAATGAGGCTTCTGCTTTCTAAACTGTCATTTTAAATCAGGATCCTTTAAGGGCTTTTTAAAATAGCAGTGATTTTTAGTGCGTTTGAATATATGTTACAGACTATTAATTACGTGAAGGAGAAAATAATGTCCAAAAGCAAAGAACTGTCCTGTCAATTAATAAAACATAAATGAAAAGGAATGATTTTTAAATGGTATTTGTATACTTTTCAAGAAACATCTATTTTATAAAGGAAAGATAAGTATATCTAGACAATAGATCATTAAAAGATGTTTGGTTTGGGGAACTAGTAGCATTCATTCCTTTGCACTGAGACTTGTTTTTTTAAGCACTAATTAGCTTTCAGTTTTACTATTTAACACTGTTATCTAATACAATTTTATTAATTTAGATTGAAGAGAGAGCTAAATACAGATTATAAAGAATTTTAAAATGAGTAACACAAAGTTACAACTGTTGCCAAGTTAGGGATGGCGCAGACTTCTTTAGGTATACAAATAGGAATGCTAAGACATCTCTCTAGGAAAATCTATACATTCATTCCTCTACCAGCTCTTGCTGAGGTCCTGTAGCTTGTCAGGCTCGGAGATGAATTATATTGTGGTAAACAAGACCCTGTCTTTTCCCTCACCAGGCTTTCAGCTTTGTGGAGAAGATGAACAATTAAACGTTACTGCAGTAAAATGTTATGATAGGGAAGGTTTAGAGAGTATATGGCAGGGTAATGACTAGGAGGTCAGGGAATGCCTCCTGGAGTAAGAGATGTTTAAACAGATTTGAAGGATTTGAAGTAATTAGCCAAGCAGACAATAGCATGGCTTGAAAGTCTGGAGGCAGGAGAACATAGCCTGTTTGATTTACAGAAAGGAATTCTATATGGCTAGAATATGAATTATGAGAAAGAAAGGGGGTTAAAATGAGACTAAAGAAAGGGGGTTAAAATGAGACTAAATCTTATTGGTGAGGACTTCGAAAATTTTTATTTTGGGGAGCTTATTTAAGAGCTTTAAAGTATATTTTTTATACAAATTTAGTTGTCTTCAATATAGTGAGTACTGTAAATGAAAAATAAAATAAGACAATCAAACCATTACCTGAAATAAAGACTGAACTCTTTGGCTCTTTATTCACAGTTCACTTTGCACTAAATTGTTGCCTCTACAGATTTGAGCTATAGATGTACTCAGTGCCCAAACTAAGCTAAAAGTCACAGAGATTAAGGTAGTTAGAACAGCTAGCCTATCTTTTTGGAATCAAAAAATGGGTGCTTTGGTATAATGCTGTTTCAGGAAGAGGAATCATTGTCCCTTATACATCCTCCATGCCCTTCTGTAAACTAGGAAAAGGGCCTATATGTTTTCTCAGATTTATGAAGGGGCCCATAACTTAGCACAGGTCAAGAACACTTAAAATAGCTATTAACTGTTAACTTTTGTATAGTTTTTAAGTCTTTTGTGTCATGGGCCTTGTTGGCTATATGGTGAAACCTGTATACCTTCTCTTAGAATGGTGTTTTTAAATGTATAAAATAAAATACTTAGGATTAGCAAGGAACCAAATATATTGAAATGTAGCTTTCATACTATTTTTAATTGTGATATATTAATACATATACTTCTTTAATAATGCAGTAAATAATGAGCTCTAGTGGCAGATCTAATTTACTACTATAATTCCAAAGTAGTGATGAACATAAATTACATTTTGAAATAGATGTAATGACTTTAATATGATATGAAAATATCTGATCTACTGGTCATGAGGTCACAGTGCCAAAATGACCGTGGTTTGTACCTTTATTTAAAATTAAAGTACTAAATTTCAGTTAAACTCTAAAAAATAATTTTCCCAGGTCTCCTCCATGTCTTATTTTAGCTGTCCACCTTTTCCTTATCCTTTCCACCTCCATATCCTGCCCTACTTCTGTTCTCTTTCCTTAAGTAGGAATGCATTAAATAATGAGCTCTACTGGCAGTAGGGACCTGAGATAGTAGGGATCTGAAAGCCATTTTAAATGCATTACTTACTGAATATAGATTCATGATCTTTGCTAAGGAGAAAAAGACCTCTCAGCTATATAGTGGTAGTTTTTCATGTCCCTTAATTGATTGACTTAATTTAACTTATTCTAAAAACATTCTAATGTTTGAATATTTACTACATTTCCTTAAAGCCTCACCTAATATTTTATGACTTCTTTGTTGGTTTGAGATCCCTTCTATTTCCATGGCAACAATTTCTGTGGCCAGTGGTTCTCAAACTTGAGCATCCATCAGAATCATCTAAAGTGCTCATTAAATACAGATTGCTCAACCCCACCTCCAGAATTTGTGATTCAGTGGGTGTGGGGTGGGATTCAAGAATTTGCATTTTTAACAAGTCCCCACGTGATGCTGGTGTTGATGCTTTTGGCTCAGGAATCGTACTTTGAGAATCATTATCTGACTGTTGGGAATGATAGAGCTTATGCTATTGTGAAAACCCAATTAATACTGTAGTTTCTTAATTGTTATATTATACGCATCACAAGATTGCTGTTGAGGGTGAAAAGATATTAACGTTCTTTCAGGTTTATATGAGGTGATGTAGTGCTTTACTACTGTTAACTCACTAATAAACATTCATTGAGCATCTACTATATGCCAAGCACTACTTAAAGCATGATGCTAGAGCAGTAGACAGGACAGGCAATGTGTGCATTTATGGAGCTTAGAATTTAGTGGAGAAAACATACAAATTTCACTATACTGTAATATTACTATATCACAATCAGATTACATAAATTAACAACTCCTGAAATTGTTCTTTACAGTTAATATTTGCAATTAAGTTAAAATAGTAAACTCATAAGTTGCTTCTTTTCAAGCAGTTGAAGCAACAGATAAATTCTTCCTCTTCCTCCTCTATATGTTAAGATACTGGTAAACTTAATATTTATCATGTACAAACTACCCGTTATATTCAAAGTACTGTCATACCTCCTAGGGAGTAAGTGATTCAGAGTTGGTGGTTGGCCTCAAAGAAGCTTACCAACTAAGTTGAGAAAAATAAGCATTTGAGGAAAAAATATGAAATAGATAGGGTTGGGGAAAGGTGAGGAAAGACAAAGAATTGCCAAGTGTGGTAGCTAGTCTGTAAGTTCAAGATTGCATTATTGCTATTTTGGTAGGTCATATTTAAATTTTATCATAAGGGCATAGTTGACCATTAATGCAGAGGGTTTAGGGACAAAGGAAAAAGGCACATGGAATTAAGCATTCCTAAATCTCAGTATTTTATTTTTTTTATGTATGGAAACAGTACCATCAAAAACACGAGTGACTTCTTTTTCCTATTCACAGAAAATCAGAACAGTGCTAAGAACTCAACATGTTTGTAGTGGTTAGTTACAATTTGGGAGTGGGATTAGGAGCTGAGGTAGGACTAGTTTTTATTTTTTTAATTTTTTACATTTCTGTAATTTTTTTTCATTGAGTGTATCAAGGGAAGAAAGAATGTAGCCCATTTCCTCTCTTTCCATTAGATATTATTAAGGTAGAGTACCAGTTTTTATAAGAGATATCTCATATTCTCCAAGTTAAAGTTTAGCATTAGGTCATAACTAGATGTTTGATTTCTTTTTACTTTGTAAGTCAGCCAAAATTAAATATATTACTTAAAAGGAATGAAGAACTAAAATTTTAAATTTAACTATAAATACTTTTCATGTGTTTTCTATTAG